>NW_016164357.1:31448-31987 GCF_001687245.7 Rhagoletis zephyria | reverse complement strand
AAAATACTTCCGGGCCCCTTTTCCGCCAACACAGAAAGGAGAGTTCTACTTAGCAATTGTTATAATCCCTAGGCGCGGCCAAAGGCCGCCTACGCAGAAAGTTCTGCGCAAAAATCCTTCCGGTCCCCTTTTCCGGCAACACAGAAAGGAGAGTGCTACTTAGTAAGGGTTATAATCCCAAAGCGCGGCCGAAGGCCGCCTACGCAGAAAGTTCTGCGCAAAAATCCTTCCGGTCCCCTTTTCCGGCAACACAGAAAGGAGAGTGCTACTTAGTAAGGGTTATAATCCCAAAGCGCGGCCGAAGGCCGCCTACGCAGAAAGTTCTGCGCAAAAATACTTCCGGTCCCCTTTTCCGGCAACACAGAAAGGAGAGTGATACTTAGTAAGGGTTATAATCCCAAAGCGCGGCCGAAGGCCACCTACGCAGAAAGTTCTGCGCAAAAAAACTTCCGCTCCCCTTTTCCGGCAACACAGAAAGGAGAATTCTACTTAGTAAAGGTTATAATCCCTAAGCGCGGCCGAAGGCCGCCTACGCAGAA
>NW_016164357.1:30278-31046 GCF_001687245.7 Rhagoletis zephyria | reverse complement strand
TAACCGCGGCCGAAGGCGGCCTACGCAGAAAGAAGTTATGCGCAAAAACACTTCCGGTCCCCTTTTCCGGCAACACAGAAAAGAGGGTTCTTTTTAGTAAGGGTTATAAATCCTAAGCGCGGCCGAAGGCCGCCTACGCAGAAAGAAGTTCTGCGCAAAAATACTTCCGGTCCCCTTTTCCGCCAACACAGAAAGGAGAGTTCTACTTAGTAAGGGTTATAATCCCTAAGCGCGGCCGAAGGCCGCCTACGCAGACAGATGTTCTGCGCAAAAATACTTCCGGTCCCCTTTTCCGGCAACACAGAAAAGAGAGTTCTTTTTAGTAAGGGTTATAAACCGTAAGCGCGGCCGAAGGCCGCCTACGCAGACAGATGTTCTGCGCAAAAATACTTCCGGTCCCCTTTTCCGGCAACACAGAAAAGAGAGTTCTTTTTAGTAAGGGTTATAAACCGTAAGCGCGGCCGAAGGCCGCCTACGCAGACAGATGTTCTGCGCAAAAATACTTCCGGTCCCCTTTTCCGGCAACACAGAAAAGAGAGTTCTTTTTAGTAAGGGTTATAAACCGTAAGCGCGGCCGAAGGCCGCCTACGCAGACAGATGTTCTGCGCAAAAATACTTCCGGTCCCCTTTTCCGGCAACACAGAAAGGAGAGTTCTACTTAGCAAGGGTTATAATCCCTAACCGCGGCCGAAGGCCCTTCGCAGAAAGAAGTTCGTTTTCATGTATGCACTATTTCGGTTTTTGGCATATGCATTACTTCGGTTTTGA
>NW_016164357.1:17735-30263 GCF_001687245.7 Rhagoletis zephyria | reverse complement strand
TAAGCGCGGCCGAAGGCCGCCTACTCAGAAAGAAGTTCGTTTTCATGTATGCACTATTTCGGTTTTTGTCATATGCATTACTTCGGTTTTGAGTCGAAACTGTGCATGTATGCATTACTTCGGTTTTTGTCATATGCATTATTTCGGTTTTGAACCGAAACTGTGCATGTATGCATTACTTCGTTTTTCTCATATGCGTTATTTCGGTTTTCAAACGAAAGTGTGTATGTATGCATTATTTTGTTTTTTTCATATGCGTTATTTCGGCTTTCAAACGAAAGTGTGCATGTATGCATTATTTTGGTTTTTTCATATGCGTTATTTCGGTTTTCAAACGAAAGTGTGCATGTATGCATTATTTCGGGTTTTTCATATGCATTATTTCGGTTTTCAACCGAAACTGTGCATATATGCATTATTTCGGTTTTTTTCATATGCATTATTTCGGTTTTCAAACGAAAGTGTTCATATGCATAATTTCGGTTTTTCTAATATGCATTATTGCGGGTTTCAACCGAAACTGTGCATATATGCATTATTTCGGTGTTTTTTCATATGCATTATTTCGGTTTTCAACCGAAACTGTGCATATATGCATTATTTCGGTGTTTTTTCATATGCATTATTTCGGTTTTCAACCGAAACTGTGCATATATGCATTATTTCGGTGTTTTTTCATATGCATTATTTCGGTTTTCAACCGAAACTGTGCATATATGCATTATTTCGGTGTTTTTTCATATGCATTATTTCGGTTTTCAACCGAAACTGTGCATATATGCATTATTTCGGTGTTTTTTCATATGCATTATTTCGGTTTTCAAACGAAAGTGTTCATATGCATAATTTCGGTTTTTCTAATATGCATTATTGCGGGTTTCAACCAAAACTGTGCATATATGCATTATTTCGGTTTTTTTTATATGCTTTATTTCGGTTTTCAACCGAAACTGTGCTTATATGCATTATTTCGGTTTTTTTTCGTATGCATTATTTCGTATGCACAGTTTCCATATGCACAATTTCAGGGTGCCCCTAGGACATTGCCTTGTAAAAGTAATCGATGAAATACACTGCAAGTAGTCGGTCGGTAATTGACGGAGTTTATCAGGTAGCTACCGATTCATCAGTCCTGTAGTCACTCCCCCGTACTGCAGGGTACATATGGGTAGAATACCCTCCAGTACTGCTGGAGTCAATCGCTACTTTTGAAACGCTACTGCACCGACTCCTAGGTAAGTGGCTACTCTATTAACCCGTGCAGAGTCGAACCAGCCGGAAGCAGAATAGCGAAAAACTACGACAGAGGGCGCAAATAAATCACGCAAGTGACTACTTTAGTAACTCCCGGTAGTGCAGTGAGAGCCGATGGTGACTACCGCCTAGGACATTGCCTTGTAAAAGTAATCGATGAAATACACTGCAAGTAGTCGGTCGGTAATTCACGGAGTTTATCAGGTAGCTACCGATTCATCAGTCCTGTAGTCGCTCCCCCGTACTGCAGGGATATTCACAGCGGACATACACACACAGCTCATCACAGGCCACTACAAGTCACCGTCATTGGAGGCCGCCGCCACTATTTATTTATTTATTTATTTATTTATTTATTCATTCATTATAGTCTAATTACAGGTACAGACCAAAGCATAATAGAAAAATAATAATATGTATATTATTACCTATACAATGGATTTATATAATAAGAAAAGCTTAAGTTTATTATTTAAGACATTCTTCGTGAGCGAGAGATCTAGGTCCAAAGAACTTGAGAGTTTGTTCAGTTCAGACAGGGTTCTTTTGATTGGTGCATTACTGCCATAAAGCGTTCTACTAAAACCAATAGCAAAAACCTCGTAATTGCGTAAAACTCTTGCGGGGACGTTAAACTTAACTCTGCTAAGAAGATTAGGGCAGTCGACAGTGCCCGAGACAATATCAAGCATAAAAGATACAGATAAGAAAATTCTTCTATTGCTCAGCGTCATTAGGTTGATCAATTGACAACGCGCTAAGTATGATGGGATCGGCTCGGAAAAATTAAGGGAACGCAAAGCATGCCGTAAAAATGTCTTCTGAACCGACTCCAGCCGAATGATATGTACTTGATGATACGGTCTCCAAATGAAGGCGGCGTACTCTAATTTAGACCGAACAAAAGCAGTGTACAAGGTTTTAAGAGTATATGGATTGGAGAAACACCTACTATTGCGACGAACAAAGGCAAGCATTGAAAACGAATTAGAAATAGTATAATTTATGTGCGTGACAAAAGTAAACTTGGAGTCGAAAAATACACCGAGATCTTTCACTTCATTAAGCGAATCTAAACGGGTATTGCAAATATGGTAAGAAGTTTGGAAGGGCTGCAGCAACTTGGAGAAGGTTACTTGATGACATTTCTTTATATTAAGAAAAAGCCTATTTTTTACACACCATAAATACAGCCTGTCCAAATCAGCCTGAAGGACAAGTGAGTCATTCATCTCTTTAATTTCGTAATAAATTTTAAGATCGTCGGCGTAAAGCAGATAGTTAACAGCTGAAAAGCATGATCCTATATCATTTATAAATAAAATGAAGAATAATGGGCCCAGTATGCTGCCTTGTGGTACACCCGAAGTGGAAATTATAGTTTTAGAATATATACCATCCAGGAGAACTGAACTTTTCCGACCACTAAGATACGACATAATCCACTTAAGGAAGCCGGAATGAAAACCTAAATGGTTGAGTTTAGCAATTAGGACAGAATGTGAGATCCTATCGAAGGCTTTAGCAAAATCAGTGTAAATTACGTCCACTTGGTGACCATTTTGGAACGCATCAAAGCAATCATTGGCGAAAACTGCTAAATTACTTATTGTAGATCTTCCCGAAACGAAACCGTGCTGATTCGGGCAAATCAAATGCTTAAGATTAAACCAAAGTTTAGCCTTTATCACGCTTTCAAAAAGTTTTGACACTGTAGATAATTTAGAAATTGGGCGGTAGTTTCTTACATCAGCTTTATTTCCACTCTTAAAAATAGGGGAAATGTAAGCACGTTTCCAATCTTCGATGAAAATGCCTGAATCCAGAGATTTATTAAAGATACGTTTTAAGGGTTCAATTAGAGAAGGGCAGTTTTTTAACAGAACTACGGAGAGACCGTCCATATCAGTCGCGGTTGAAAATTTGATGTTTTTTATGCCTTCAACAATGTCTTCCTCTGAAAGAGCTAAAGATCCAAGATTAAAAGTAGTACTTTCGGTACAATAATCGTAAGAATGTAAACTAGCATTCTCAGCATCGAGTATATCCTCGTCCGAGATGAAATTAGCCGCAAAAAAAATCTGCAAAAAGATTGGCAGCATCCGAAATGGAATTTGCTGTATTCCCATTGTAAAAAACAGACCTGGGAATATCCGAAACCCCCTTTTTAGACTTGATATAGCGCCAGAAACATTTTGGGTTACTTTTTATATTAGCTTCAAAGTTACCTATGTAGTTATTGTAACGAGCTTTATTTAGCTTGGCGAATTGGTTTTTGTAAGTAGAATATAACTCAAAATGTTTTAGATCATTGGTTAATCTGAACTTTTTAAAAAACTTATTTCTCAAGTTCTTTAACCGCTTTAGTTCCTGAGAGAACCACGGGAGCTTATACGGTAGTTTTTTTAAAATTGGTACATTATCTTTACAGCAATCATAAATTATATTTTTGAACACATAGTAGCAAGAAGAAGCATCATCAGAGCCAAGCATATCATCCCAATTAATATCAGCGAAAATTCCTTTTAAAAATGAAAAGTCACAAAGTTTATAGTCGAAAGAGATTTTCTGAGTAACATTTGGGCACTCGAAGTATTCAAATAAGTCAATCTCGAGCATTAATGGAGAGTGATGCATGTTTGGCTGCGATAAACAAGATGGAGCATGATACAAATTAAATTTTACATTGTGGCTTATAAAAATAAGGTCTAGTAGACGATTCAGTTTATTGTAAAAGCAATTTATCTGCGATAACCCACAACCCAAAAAGTTGTCTATGAAATAAGTCTCTAAGGGGCTGGCTAGAATGGTCGGAGTAAGATAAATATTATTGTCTAAGTGTGTCCAGGAGATATTTGTTTAGATTAAAATCCCCCAGTACGCACAGCTGATGTTCTCCGAAATATCATACTCTAAATGTGTACTAAGCGAGCGTAAATCGTCGCACTTTGTTCTAATTCCGGAGGCGTTATGAAAATAAATTTTTAGGCTTTTATTGGCATGTTGAGGTGAAGCTAAGTAGGTGGGTTTGCTGACTCGGTTTTTTCGAAAAAACGAAAAGGGCGCACGACCACATTTACTGGCCAAATATCAGCACTTAATATTCTTTCATAAGAGGATAGTGGTACGCCCAACTTAAAATTTATTCTTTTTAAAGTTGATAATTGAGTATTGGTCTTCACTAACATATAGCACGCTAAAGCCTTTTTACTCACAGAAGCGTGATTAGCAACATATTCAATTATATTTTCTGTAGTTACAGTTGTTGCGAACGAAGAAAGATGAAGCCATTTATATTGGACAGCTACATTTAAGTCATCATTAGCATTAGTACCGACGACTAGCACTCGTTTCATACGCTTTTTGTTTCCAGCAGTAGACCACTGTGCACCGTCTCCAGATCCAGAAGAACGCGCTGAGCTAGCAGCAGGGGTTATAACCTGATCAATATTAGCAGTACCCGTGTGTGTATTAGCTGTACTGGTACCAATGGAAGTGGATATCGCAGTAGTATCGTAACATGTATTAGCAGCTGCAGTTAACTGTGTGGTATGAATTGATCGCTCAATATCGTAGGTAGCAGCAGTAGGCATGTTAGTGAGAGCATCTCTGTAGGTAGGAGTAAGTCGCGACTTATCATAAACAGAAGCACTAGCAGACACAGTAATATTGGAAGCGTTAGTGCGCGCAGCACTATTATTATCATCGATTTGCGAAGCGTCACACACAGGAACAGGTGGAAGAGCAGCCGACAACAAAACATTGTTGACATTAGCGCAAGACGTGACAGCTTCATGATCAAAACATTTGGATATGTTATCACTGTTAAACTTCTCCACAGCAGTAATCATACAAGAGCGTAGGTCACTCAACTCGGCCTTTAGTGAAGCGATCGCATCGTCTTTTTCATGTATAACACGCTGCATAGAAATAATAACATCGTGCATGTTATCAATTTTTATCATTAGTTTGTTGTTTTCTTCGCGCTGGGCAGCAATGGAATTGAGAATTCGGCTATTGTCGGCTTGAAGAGAGACGATGACACTATGCAAAGATCCCATGGTTATTTGTTGCTGTGGGTTTTTAGCATCGTTTGCATTACTAGTAGATTGTTTTTGGGAAGTCGTCGATTTATTAGATCCCTGCGTTATTTGTTGCTGTAGGTTTTTATCACCGTTTGCATTAGTAGTAAATTGTTTTTGCGAAGTTGTCGATTTATTAGCACTTTTAAGAGAGTCAGACTTCGTCATATTAGAAGATGTAGCACTTTGCTTGCCATCTAAGATGGCTAGGGACAGGGGAGGCGAACGAATTGATTCTCGGCGCCTGTCCGCGCATACTTTACCAAAAAAACCTCTATCTGAGCTGGCAAGAAATTCTGCATCAGCGGGTTGTATACCAACACAAGTTAAATGAAAAAGTTCATTGCACTTAACGCACTGAATCGTTTGTCGAGATCGATCAACCTTTTGATCACATATGCACGGCATTTTTTATTACGGCAAATGAATGAATTTTTATTATTTTTATGTTCACGAAAGAGTCACTGTCTCATTTGTTATAGAGTTCACATTCGCACCAAATGACCCATCATAGAAAATGTGAAGACAGAGTATATCACACAAAGATCCACTTTGTTATTCAACTATAGCTGACGAGCAGAGAAAATACGTCCGCACTGCACGACCGTACAAGAAATATCACCGTAAGTCATCACCAGCTGGGCCATTAGTACCTCCCCTAGGCCAACCCATCACTACGTTCCCCGCCAGCCGCCTCCGATAAATCGCCGGAATCCAGGAGCGCTGCTCCCTCCGTCCCCACAAGCTAGGGCCGCTGCCACCGCCTTCGTTATTAGGGCCACCACCACCGTTGCCGCCCTGGGCCGAAGCCATCATCACGCCCCTCCCGTCAGCCGATTGCAGTAGTCGCCGCGATAAAGGAGCGCTGCTTCCCCCGTCACCACAAGTTAGGCCCGCTGTCGCCGCTTCGGTATTGGGACCGCCCCATCGTTACCGCCCGGAGCCAAAGCTAGTTACCTGCCATCGCTAATGGAGGCCGTCGCAGGCGAGGACCACTGTCACCGTCGCCACCGAGTGTCACCGTTGCTCTCACGGCTGCTACGCTCACCGGCATCGCCGTCGCCACCGAATATCACTGCCGCTACGCTCACGGTATCACCGTCGTCACTAGAGGTGTCAAACTATCGATAGTCACACCATCGGTAGTTTTGATAGTTTTCAGAAAAACTATCAATATTCACGATAGTCTCAAAAAAAACAAAACTATCGATAGCGCTAAATCAGTTAGGTTGCTTGTTTTTACAGGATCATAGTGAAATAAATATTATCTTATAAAAGTTATAATCATTTAAAATTAAGTAACTGCTTAGCCAAAATACTTCTCTTTTTAGAAAGTTCAAAAACAAACACAAGTTATACAAACAAAACGGGATTTACGATTAACATATGTATGTATAATTTCAAAAAAATTGGGAGAGATGATCGATAGTCCTACTAAACTATCGATATTTTTGATAGTATAAGAAAAAACTATCAATGAGTATTGATAGTCTAAAAAAATTGAAACTATCGATACTATCGATAGTGCCATCGATAGTTTGACAACTCTAGTCGTCACCGAGTATCACCGTCGCTCTCATTGCCGCTGCACCGTCGTCACCGAGCGCTGTTATTCTGTTATTCTCGTTCCCATGAGAGTCGGGTCTACGTAACCGGAACGACCCAGATTTATACCTAGCCAAGGACTGTCACTCCAGCAACACTCCCCAAAAAGTCTTTGGGGAATTTGTATGCTGCTACAACAACAACAGCGCTGTTATTCTCATCATTACCGACCCATAGCCGCTGTTACTCTCCCTCTCTCTCACTTCTTGGACGAAAGGTTGCCGGCGCTCTGGCCATATCCCGCCTCGTGTGTGTGAGTGTGTTCTACGTATTACACTAGCTATTGTGTTTTATTTGGTGGGGGTTAGTGGGACCTCCATTGTACCCTGGGTCGGCTGAGCGTACCTCAGCCTTCGACAAAACCCACCTCATAAATTACGCAAAAAAGTTTACTCGTTCGTTTTTAAGCATGCTATTGTTACGAATTTCGAAAGTTCAAAAATACGATTCGGATTTCAGCATGCTATTTCTACGATTCGTAGCAAAATCCGAATACGAAAGAATTTCAGAATAGGGGTGATAGTCTATATGTTTCGAGAAAGTAAGTTTCGGATCAAAGATAACACCCAAATCTTTCATTGTATTGCGTCTGGATAATGCACAGCTATTTAACTCGTAGTCGTATACAATGTTATTAATAGCCTTCCTAGAAAATGTAAAAACGTAACACTTATTTATATTCAGTTGTAGCCGATTTAATTTGCACCATTGTATCAGCGCGTCGTGATCGTGTTGTACTTTACAACTCTCTGAGTAGTCGCGTACAACAGAGAACAACTTCATATCATCAGCGAACAATAAGCAGTTAGAGAACTTAAAGCAATCAGGCAGGTCAATAATGAATCATAAAAAAAGGAGTGGTCCACAGAAGATACCCTGCGGTATACCTGACACCGCGTCGAGAATAAGTTTTGATGTTGCACATCCAATTTCAACAAAGAGTTTTCTTTGGGTTAGGAAGCTTGCGAAGAAATCATGTAATTTACCACTAACGCCATAGCACTCCAGCTTCTTCAAGAGAATGAAGTGGTTTACTTTATCAAACGCTTAATCCGCATAGATAACGTTCAATTGCGCGAGACTTTCAATTGCGTTAATAACGTGATTTGTTAACAAGGCTAAATTTGTACAGGTTGATCTGCCCGGAAAGAAACCATGTTGTGGTGACTTCAATGTCAATTTGCTTATGAATGACTCATATGCCAATAAACTACTGGATCATGTATCTGATGCAGGTCTTGCTGTAGTTAACAAATTTATACCAACAAGATTCGCACACAATTCGAGTCCTAGTTTGTTGGACCTCATTATCACGTCAAGCCTCGGCCATATTCTTAAATTTGACTAAATAAGTTTTACCTCCGGCCACGACCTGATATTTTGCGCACTAGATGTAACGTTTAACTGTCCTGCTGATAGTGTTACTTCTGTGTATCGTAATTTTAAGTCTGTAAATGGTAATGATGTGACTGATGATCTCACAAATGTTGACTGGGACATATGTTGGTTTGTTGAGTCGGTGGATGCCAAACCTGACTTTTTAAAAGAAACTATGTCTGAATTATTTGATGTCCATGTTACTCTTCGTACTGTTTGCTTTTTGAATAGCTCTTGTCCGTGGTATAATAGTAATGTCAGATCAGCTATAAAAGCGCGTAATATATTATATGCGAAATGGAAAAGAACAAACACGGACTTCGCTAGGTCGTAATTCAAAATTGACGGAAATAAAGCTACCACCATTGCAAGACAAACGAAGCGGTTGTATAGTAACTCAAATTAGAACCCATCACTACCATCAAAAGACTTATGGCGCAATTTGGGAAACCTTAATATGCATGGAAAACATAAAACTGAGTGTTAAATTTACCCTAACATTCTAAATGAATAGGGGTATTCTCCAAATCTTGCAAAGCCATTGCACGTAGCACGGATTGCACGGATTGCATAAATTGCAAACACACAACAAGAAAATTCATGGGAAACAACATTTCCTATCGCTGCAAAATATGCAACGTCGAAACCCATGTATATATTTTGCAAAATAGCATAGCAAGATAATAGCGACCCTGTGCTAGTTGTTTTGTTGTTGGAATTGCTACATATTTCTCTCATTCCTCTCATCTCGCTCACTTAATTTTTTTTTGCTGTCTCTTGTTATTGTATTTGATACATAATTTCGCTGCTTGCTCCCCATGCATGCTACCACTTTGCAATGGGGTGTTCTCGTACTCTTCGAAATTTGGAATAGTATTTTTGCATTTCGTGCAATCCGTGCATCGTGCAAGACTTCGAGAATACCCCTCATATTTTAACAGCGCCTGCAAAAGTCGTGACAGTTCTCTAACTCAAAACTTAAATAGCCACTTTGCACTGAGAGAAAAGTTTCAATTTAATGGAGTTCCAGAAGCAGAAGTGATGAAGTCAATTATGAGTCAAGTCTAATGCTATTGGTGAGGATGGTATATCCTTGAAGTTTGTGAAACTTGTGCTGCCATTTATTCTAGGAACTCTCACACATATAATCAATCACTGCTTCACAACTTCGTTTTTTCTAACGGAGTGGAAAAAAGCTATGATTGTTCCTGTCGCTAAAAAGAATACCGCCTCTGAACCTAGTGACTACAGGCCAATTAGCATTTTGACAGTATTCTCAAAAGTGTGTAAGTTTTTGATGGCAGAGCAAATTTCACCACTCGTTCAAGAAAATAATCTTTTATCTCCGTTGCAGTCAGGATTTAGAACATAGGTGGGCAATTTTTGCTCGCGAGCAACGCCAGCGCCGCAGTTCGTATACGTATACAGCAGGGGTTACCAAACTTTTTTCACCTCGGCACCCTTGTTGTGCTAAAAAAAATTTCGCGGCACCCCTACTCTTCAAATGTCTACGAAAACAAGAAAACACAATGCAAACTTGGATCATGAATAGATTAACGATAACCTTAAATTCTTAGATGGGAATTGAAATCGGTTTTGTTTTTTTTTTTTGCTTAAAACTTACTTGTTTATGTAAGCATTTGTTGAAAATGTAGTCTCACATAGAAATGTAAAAGTAAGGCCCCTATTATGAGTTGCATTCGACTGTGGTCGAAAGATCTGACCGAACGAATTTTCATTTGGTATTATGACGCTCATTCGATGAAGAATAGCGCTATTGTGAATTTCGCTCGGTTAGGTTGTTTACAATAGTACATTTTTCGCCGCTGAGAAATTTTGTTTACAAATCGAGCAAACTAAATAGTGTGCTTATACATATGTATGTAAATTTGTGCAAATTAAAATGAAATAAAAGAGAAAGCGAGTTTATAAAAACGTGGTAAAAATGAGTACAACGGAGTTCTGGTTCAACGATTCGTCAGAGGATGAGAGCTTGGTAAACTGGCCAGGAGTGGAAAATGTTTAAGAGGGTTTAAGTGTAGTCTTTCGAATATATTTTGACATAAAATATATTTAGGAAATTTGTCTACAGATTTATTAAAAACTTCCGACTGTCTAAAGAGGCATTTGTGAGCCAAATCTATTTAAAATATTTTAAAACTATCAACAGCTTACGATTTTGTTCTCAGAAATCGTGTCAACTGAGTATTGGATTGGGATTTTTTTTTTNCAAGAAAATAATCTTTTATCTCCGTTGCAGTCAGGATTTAGAACATAGGTGGGCAATTTTTGCTCGCGAGCAACGCCAGCGCCGCAGTTCGTATACGTATACAGCAGGGGTTACCAAACTTTTTTCACCTCGGCACCCTTGTTGTGCTAAAAAAAATTTCGCGGCACCCCTACTCTTCAAATGTCTACGAAAACAAGAAAACACAATGCAAACTTGGATCATGAATAGATTAACGATAACCTTAAATTCTTAGATGGGAATTGAAATCGGTTTTGTTTTTTTTTTTTGCTTAAAACTTACTTGTTTATGTAAGCATTTGTTGAAAATGTAGTCTCACATAGAAATGTAAAAGTAAGGCCCCTATTATGAGTTGCATTCGACTGTGGTCGAAAGATCTGACCGAACGAATTTTCATTTGGTATTATGACGCTCATTCGATGAAGAATAGCGCTATTGTGAATTTCGCTCGGTTAGGTTGTTTACAATAGTACATTTTTCGCCGCTGAGAAATTTTGTTTACAAATCGAGCAAACTAAATAGTGTGCTTATACATATGTATGTAAATTTGTGCAAATTAAAATGAAATAAAAGAGAAAGCGAGTTTATAAAAACGTGGTAAAAATGAGTAGAACGGAGTTCTGGTTCAACGATTCGTCAGAGGATGAGAGCTTGGTAAACTGGCCAGGAGTGGAAAATGTTTAAGAGGGTTTAAGTGTAGTCTTTCGAATATATTTTGACATAAAATATATTTAGGAAATTTGTCTACAGATTTATTAAAAACTTCCGACTGTCTAAAGAGGCATTTGTGAGCCAAATCTATTTAAAATATTTTAAAACTATCAACAGCTTACGATTTTGTTCTCAGAAATCGTGTCAACTGAGTATTGGATTGGGATTTTTTTTTTACAAGTAAAACCAGCCTTTCGAGCTTGTGTTTAATATTCACAACGTTAGAACTGCATGAAATTAATAAAAATTGTTTAAAATTAGTGTCTAGCCGCCATAAAGTAAAAAACAAATGCAACATCATAAATTTTTCACAATTTTCTAACACTTTGCCGATGGTGTACATCGAAGGAAAAATTCTGTTCGACAGAAAATTCGATACTCAACGAAAATAGGTGCGTTCGTTTAAAATCTCCAGTAAAAAACATCCAACTGCTAAATTCCGGCGAAATGCCATCAGTTCTCTCACAAGAGAAAAATATCCAAAATAGTACACGAACAGAAAATTTGCAGAAACTTGCAAATTAGACGAACAGCTGATATAATTTTTGTTTACATTCAAAAGTGTAAAATTTAAAACGTACAGAAAGTCATCACAAAGTGTTATACTGACACAGTTTATTGATTAAACAAATAACTACTTATTTCTAACAAGTTTAATTAGTGGCATTTTGTAATTTTTAACTGCCAAACCACCAAATTCAATTTTGTGATTTGCGTAAATGCCAACCAGCTATTTTTGATCAGCTGTTTTCCTGTTGGCAATCTGCTCTTGGCAAAAATTTTTCCAGCAGAAACCAGCAGCTTCCCCTAAAAATGAAATGTCACTTTGCTCTCTCAATTTCCCCTACTTTGCAAGTTTTTTGCGTACGCGAACGCAAAAACTTGTAAGTTTTGGTTAAACATGAACAATTAACAGCTACGCGAACGCAACTAATTTCGACACGGTTGCATAGCTCATAATTTCACTTTCGGTGTTCGATCTTCGATAACCAGCGAAGATCGAAAATCGAATGCAACTCATAATAAGGGCCTAAAGGTAGGGCTGCCAGATATCTCTGTTGCCAAACCGGGATACTTTAGGGAGGGCCTCTCGCTCCCTTCCCTTTCATTTCGACGTGCAGTGAAATTTTATTTTGACAGACAAAAACAAAAACATTAAAACACGAGATCATGAGATCATTACAACGTACGCCAACAAAACAAAACAACATGAACCTTTTCTTATTCTTTATAAAAATACAGTTTATACTG
>NW_016164357.1:15959-17725 GCF_001687245.7 Rhagoletis zephyria | reverse complement strand
ATACACATGTTTTTTAAACAGTAAGAGGACACTTAAAAATGAAAACAGGAAATGTCAAATGAAACTGTGTAGCACAGTGAATGCGTAGAGCACCTTATTTTAGTGTACATTTGTCATTAGAAAATAACTGAAGTTTATAAATTTTTAGATTTACCCTGGGATTCAGTAATTCAGTCTCATCTCAAGTCACTAAATTTGAGATTAGCAATTAGTGACTATTTTTGTGACTTGAGACGATTTGGGTATTCAGAAGGGGAGAGTCACAAAAAGTTCACCAAAAATGTGTGGTGAACGCAAACACAGACCGTCAACTGATAGTGTTTATGTATGACTTTTGCCCGCGCCGCTCAAAGAGTCGCAATGGCTGAGTGGTCAAAGCACTAGGCTAGCAGCCGAGAGGGTCCGGGTTCAAGTCCTCCTCGGCCGTAGAGGATTTTTTTTTTTTTTTTAGTATTTTTTAATTTTTTATTAGTTTTATTTTTTTTAATCTTTAGATTTTAAGGTTTTAAAAACAAACAAAAAATGTTCAATACATTTGTATGATATTAAAGCATTTTGGTTTATTTCATAATGAAATTCTTGTTGGACAAATTTCCTCGCTTCCTTTTCGCGTTTTTTTTTTTTATAAAATGGAAAGAAATAAGCTTTTTCTCCATACTTCTATTTTTGTGACCGGCTCTTATCCAGCTGACAAATTAGTGACTTATTTTTGAGACTAGAGACGTGAGACAGCGTACTGAATACCAAATAGTCTCAAAATCCAAGTTCACCACCAAAAGTCACTATTAGTGACTAGAGACCGCTTACTGAATGTCAGGGTAGGTTTTATGAAAGAAAAAAATTTGAGTACAAGATAACATTAAAATAGCAGTCATATTTTTCGTTGCTGTGAACTTGTTTCAAAACTTCTGTCTTTTCCTTAATATAATTGTAAAACTCTGTGCACGTCATTTTGAACGTACTAATCATCAACTATTGCTTGTGCAAAGTTCAACTATCTCGAAATGTAACTATTTCACAAATTAAACCGGTACACTGAGAGAAAGAAGTTTAGAATTAACAAAGCCTGCTAAATTAAAAAATACGCATATGAAAGAGCACCAACCCAACTCGTAATACATTTAAGTATACAAATTTTAGTATTTAGTATAGAAATATTCAATTCAAATACGCCTATATTAAAATGAAGCGATTTGTAATTACCGATTGCTTTTTCATAATTAAGTTAAAAAAATATTTAAATTCCATGCTGGTTGTAATGGGAATTGAACCCTGACCCTCTGGAAATTAGCGAATTGTGGCAAGCATCTTCGCGCACTCAGCTACAGCCAGACATGTAAATGTGCATTTAAATGTTGAGTTTGAATCAACATCACGCGTACGTGTTATGAAAGTATTATTTTAAATTACGAACATTTTTAAACGGTGACAGGTAATAAGGTCAATGGAAATAAGGTCAATTGACTTTATTTCCCACTCTGGTGCGAAATAAAGTCAATTGACATTATTACCTTTTCAAAAGCGAAATAAAGTCAACAAAAATTTGGAAATAAAGTCATTGTCGCTATTTCCTCATTCAAATGGAAATAGCGTCAACAATGCTTAAAGTATGTCGATTCATAGAAAAAAATGTTGTTCTTACAATAAACATTGCCCCGTAAGTGTTGTTTTTTAATAGATGAAAAAGGCTTTTGCCAAATCCTCAGTGTTGTGATATTAATCCACACACAATCATGAACTACCACCAATTGATTCTATTAAAAAAA
>NW_016164357.1:12197-15716 GCF_001687245.7 Rhagoletis zephyria | reverse complement strand
GGGGGGGGGGGGGGGGGGGGGGGGGCCGCCGCGTAGTAGCGTGACGTGGTGTGCGCGCCGATCGCGCGGGGTACGCGGGGCGCGAGCGTGGGCGCGGCGCGCGCGGTGTAGCTTACACGCTTACGCGGGCCGCCGCGAAGCTAAGCAAATTTAATGTTTGAAATAGAAATAATGTCAACGGATTTTATTTCGTTTTTAAAAGGGTAATAATGTCAATTGACTTTATTTCGCACCAGGGTGGGAAATAAAGTCAATTGACCTTATTACCGTTGATCTTATTACCTGTCACCTTAAACGGTAGTAGCGTGACGTGGTGTGCGCGCCGATCGCGCGGGGTACGCGGGGCGCGAGCGTGGGCGCGGCGCGCGCGGTGTAGCTTACACGCTTACGCGGGCCGCCGCGAAGCTAAGCAAATTTAATGTTTGAAATAGAAATAATGTCAACGGATTTTATTTCGTTTTTAAAAGGGTAATAATGTCAATTGACTTTATTTCGCACCAGGGTGGGAAATAAAGTCAATTGACCTTATTACCGTTGATCTTATTACCTGTCACCAAATATTCATGTTTACTATGCGTTATTTCCCTCATTGAATTCATAACATTTTTCCGAATATTACAACGCGTTTTTTCTCTTAGTGTAGTGATTTTTGAACTTTTATTCAAATTTTGGCAATCAAATCAAAAACCGGGACACTAAAACGAAACCCGGGACATTTTAAGGTTGGACCGGGACACCGGGACAAATAGTCTAAAACCGGGACATGTCCGGGAAAACCGGGACGTCTGGCAGCCCTACCTAAAGGGCTGTTTTTGCTTACATGTAGAAGCACATTTAGCGCATTTATCTCTAAACGCTACTCTAAATGTACATGTATCCATACAAGAATCGTCACCTAAATGCAACTAAATGCAACTCCATTTTTGCATTAAGAATCTAAATGCTAAAAGCAACCCTGTGATCTTCCAAAATTTCCACGATTCGAATATGGTTTAATGAGAAAAAGTGGCAACATTGCTTTTTCGCGTATACAGTGGCTAGCTGCGTTTCAGTGATCGCCGATCGAGATTTCATTTATTATTTTACATTATTTGGATAAAGAAAAGTTACGCAAATGCAACATCGATGTGATGCTGATAGAAATCTGGATCAATTTGTGATCAACTCTGCTTGTTTTTTTTCCTAATTAAGTGAGGAAATTTTAATTGACAGCACCGACAAATGAATGTATACACAAACAAATGTTCGGTTATGGTTAAAACAATTCAAGTTTTTGTATTAAATTCTTGGTTTAAAATTTGTTTTTTTCCTTTTCAGTAGGGTTTTTTGTACATTATCTTCTGCGTGAGAATTGATCGTAATAGATACGGATCTGAATAAGCGATTGGAACACGGCTGTTTGTCAAAAGCATACGATTTCGAACTCACGTAAATGTTCATTTGCTAAATGCGGTAGCATGAACGCTCTTCGAAAAAATATGTTCGAAAGTGCTAAATGTTGCATTTTAAATGCAGCAAAAACGCCGCATAAAAATCACTAGTATTTTTAATGCAATCTTGCCAACAGCAGTGTTTTCTGCATACACTTGCATCCAGAACTCTCTTCGTAGTATTTAATATTCAAAGTGCTGTCTTCACTGATCTCCATAAGGTTTTCAAAAGCTTAATTGGTCATCTCAGTAGGTTTACTTTTCGGGCCACATGAAAACGGGTTTGTTATCCAGCTGAAGCCATCCTCAGAGTCAATATTGGGAAAATATTCGACAATGGTTTTTTCTAAACCTTCCAAGTTAACGCTGGTAATGCGCGTTGACGCTAAGAAAATAATTTTTACAGCCAATTTTACGAAAGCAATTTAAGTGATAAATGATTTTAATTTTTTGAATTGTATATGGAAATTGCTAGTGAAACCGGCTGTTATCAATCTTCTTGGCGTTAACTCCGAAGTTACATTCGTTTTTCTGAATACTTTGTTTATTTATGGGGTTTTCATGCAAATTGCTAGAAATACTAAAATATGCATGTCACCAATAAAAAAAATTTCGAAGTCTAGAAAAAACCAGAGTTGTATTTGAATTTCGCAGGCCTCTGTTATCTTCGCAGCGTCATCCAATGCGGGTTTTAAATCTAGTGGCGACATCTTCCTAGTCGCCAGGGAATACCGAGGGATCATACAGGGACTTCTCGTGGCTTTTTCTGCCTCTTGCTTCATCCTAGACATCGCTCCTTTCGTTTTTCCAACCACCGCAAATAACCGCACACTTTCTCCATTTCAAACCATTGTTCTGTACAAATTTGTCGATAGCTTTAAAAATTTCGTCGCTAGTGGCGTAAGTCTGAAGTACTTGGTTCTTCTTCGATTTGCATTGCGAATGGGTACCTCTCTAACACGAGAAGACTGCCTCTAAAATCGTGTTGATTCGCTCTTTGACAGTGTGATTCTGAAGTTCCAAAGAATAAGTAATAAATACACGTGCGCGAAGCTGCTGCACTTGTTACGAAAACGCTAAGCTATTTGTGTTGTGAATGGGGTTTGAGAAGCCGCTGAAGGTAATTTTAATAAAAATCTAAATTTTTTGATTTACCGTCCGCCATGTTGAAGCTTGATCAAACTGCTTGCGTTGTGTATGGAAAGTCTAAAGAATTTGTCCGCACCACTAGTATACTCTAGCCACTAGCGGCACCCCAGGCATACGCTCTGGGGTGCCGCGTCACCCACTTTGGGAAGGCCTGGTATACAGAAGCAAAGCAGCGAATTTCGATACAGTCTGCTTGCAGATTTCACCAAGGTTGCATCACGCTCGGCTGTTGATTGTTTTTCTTCTTAATTTTAGCCCACGCTTGCCACATTGGGCGTAGGAAATTTACAAACAATACCCAAAGCAAAAATTCGTGTGTTGTTCTTAGATTGTTGTTTGCATGCTTTTGCTACGATTCAAACAAAAAATAGTGCGGCTCTATACAGGGTGTCCCAGAAGTAACATGCCAAACTTTAGGGGAAGGTAGGTGGGGGGGTGAGCTCCCTGATAAACAAAAAATTTTCAGGTAAAAGTGTCACCGTTTTTGAAATATTTACATTTTTTCGAATTAAAAAAAATCGTACCTTTTCATGTGTTTTCTTTAACTGCAACTACAAACCGGGCAATACTTAGTAAATTTTTTATGTAAAATACCTCCAGATAGTTGCCTCTATACTCAAATGCAATGTAGTTAAAATATATTAAGGAACCATCATAAAATTAGGACTATTTCTGGATTTTAACTTGATATTTTCTTCCCCAATTTGACTATCTCGGGTGAAAAAAATGTACTGAGCTATAACTTTACATTACATAAAAAAATTGCTCATTTCATAAAGATTTCAGAAAGGTGCCACACTTACTGTTTCGAATAGAAAAAAAAGTTATAGCCGCTTTGTGGGTAAAGGACTGAGACACGCTAGAATGTATTATAGATTTAAATTGAATTTGCTTTTGTTACCGTCAAATGACATACTAAATAGTACAAAGGTACATTATT
>NW_016164357.1:0-2291 GCF_001687245.7 Rhagoletis zephyria | reverse complement strand
TTTTTTTAAATTCGAAAAAATGTAAATATTTCAAAAACGGTGACACTTTTACCTGAAAATTTTTTGTTTATCAGTGAGCTCACCCCCCCACCTACCTCCCCCTAAAGTTTGGCACGTTACTTCTGGGACACCCTGTATAAGAACTATAGTTTATAGTTCAAAGAACTTTCAACAAGCAACAATGTTATGATGTTATTGCTACGTATTTTTAATATAAGCAAACTGTATTTTTCATATCGTGTACATTTAAAAAAATATAAAAGGGGCTGCTTGCTGACCAACGTTCACTAACTTTATAATAAGTCTTGTGTACTTTATTTTAGAATATTTTTTTTCTATCTAAAGAAATCGATAGAGAAATGTAAATGCTGGTTTATGCCCAAAAATACTTAGTGGATAATAAAATCGAAAAACCGTAAAATTTTAAAGAATTGATTCTGATAAAACGGTGACTAGATATTAACGAATGAGTTTTACCAATTTAAATGCTTTTAAATTTTACAAGTACTAAATTTTTCGTATATGAAAGTTTCTATAAACTAATAGTATTAGTTCCTAAAATCTTCCAAGATTCATTAGTTCACTATACGTATAAGCAAAATTGGCCAAAAGACCAATGCACGAAAAATACCCCTTTAAGTACATTTATAAATATGTAGCAACCATAACTGAGCGCGACGCACTAATACCACTACAAAAGGAGACTGTGTTGGTGTGCCCAGCATTGATTTAGACCTAAGCATAGCCGTTCCCACGACAGTCGGGTCTACGTAACCGGAACCACCCAGATTTATATCTGACCAAGGACTGTCACTCCAGAAACACTCCCCAAAAACCCTTTGGGGAACTTGTATGCTGCTACAACAACAACAACCTAAGCATAGCTGCTCTACGGCTATGTTGAAAATACTTGACGACATAAAAATATAGTTTGACAATGGTGACTTAACTCTTCTCTGCCTTCTTGATTTTTATAAGGCATTTGACTTACTAAATCATGACCTGCTTTCTACAAAACTTGAATATTATTTTGGATTCTCTGATAGCTCCGTTAAACTTATGACCAGCTACCTCGCGGGAAGAAGTCAAAAGGTGATGTGCAACTCTGTCTCATCCAAATCTTGTATTGTTGCCTCCGATGTGCCGCAAGGCTCCGTGCTTGGTCGCTTTTTGATTACCCCATTATTCTAGAACCCGAATTTTCGTAATTCGTAATTCGTAGCTACGCTACGAAAAACGAAAAATCCACATGCTGCAACCCTTGCGGAAACATGTGCAGCATTGCCAGCTATCAGTTGTTTTTCGAAGATAGCTGAATGAAGGAAAACAAAGTGGAAAGGAATTAAAAAAACACTCATCATGTGCTTGTTTATTGTAAAATTGGTTAATTTTACATATTTTGAGGAAAATTATGGATTCTGATGTTTTTGCAATTATAGCAGCAGAGTAAGCGGGCGCTATGGCAATGGATTCACAAAGGTATGCGGAGCTGTCAGGCATAGTAACCATGGGCGCATCTATGTCAGCTTCTGGTTGAATTGTTGAACCACAAGCCAGAACTCCTATGCCTGAAGCTCTGGTTCTCAATCCAGTTAATGCAATAACAGCTTCTTCCAAGCCATTGAAAACATGCACTTTGTTAGGTCCACCACCTGCTGCGCTTGCTGCTGCCTTCGACCGCGCTTAGGGATTATAACCCTTACTAAGTAGAATTCTCCTTTCTGTGTTGCGGGGAAGAGGAGCTTCCGCATGTCAAAGGTATACAACATTTCTTGTGCATATCACTCCGGATACGCCGTCCACAGTATTTTTGCGCAGAACCCACGTCGAAATTTGCAAAAAAGAGCATAGTGCAAACCGAGTTTATTAATAAGCTAGTGGTAGGAAAATTTAAAACATTTATCTTAAATAAAATGTGAATCCTTTGATTACACGTGTATGTTAAAGTTTTTGGATTCGGGTTATGCGTTTGGACACAACAACCGAAAATCGTTGTACATTAACTAAACCGGACCCAAGTTTCTCGATAAGGGGCAACAAATATTCTTTTTTGCTCGTTTATATAAAGCAGTGGATAAAAATATACGTATATGCGAAAGGCAAATTTATCTGTTTAAATGAACACCACCAATATTTCTTGCAAACACACATCGACTTACATCTTTTATTTCGCCTCCGACACAGAATTGTTTTCGTACAAAATTACGTAAAGAAGCTTACTCGTTCGTTTTTAGGCATGCCATTGTTACGAATTTCGAAAGTTCGAAAATACGATTCGGATTGCAGCATAC
>NW_016164356.1:30320-31979 GCF_001687245.7 Rhagoletis zephyria | reverse complement strand
CATATGTACATACATACATATAGCAGCAATTAATTTCACTTAAAGAAATTGCGTGTCGTCCATTTCCGTTGTAGCGTATGTAGTGTNTATATGCCTACATATGTACATACATACATATAGCAGCAATTAATTTCACTTAAAGAAATTGCGTGTCGTCCATTTCCGTTGTAGCGTATGTAGTGTATAATTTTAACTTCTTCTGGCGAGGCGACATCTATCTCTAGAGTTTTTCTAATTGTATGTCTTTGATATGATACCTACGACGAGGTTGATATCTAGACTAGGTTTGCCATAAATACCTTTGCTATATTTATAGTATATGGTGTTTTGGACATACAACATTGCAAGTTGATAATAGCCTTGTAAAATGGTAGAAGTGATAGCTATTTCGGAAATCACCACATTTCTTCATCAGACTTCTTTCAGTAGGATTCGAACCGACGATCCCACTGACTCAACCAGTTGCCTACGCACTGTGCTAAGTTCGCCTTGTTAATTCTTGTTGCCTATTTCCACTATTTCACTTGTTAAGCCAACTACAATCAAGCGCAGCTCTTCCGCTGCAATTCACTTGATCGTGTGGTTGTTGGTTTTGTTAGTTTTTGTTAATGTTTCTATTTTTAGAATGCTTAACTTTTTAGGTGTGCTCGTCCTTAAGGTATTTGTTTTTGTTATTTTATGGCCTTATAACAATTATATTCAACAATTTTTATTGAGCTTGAGCCCGTTTCTTAATGAAAATTTATTGTGGACAAGCAACAATTATTTGAAAGAATGGTAGAAGTGATAGCTATTTCGGAAATCACCACATTTCCTCATTCGACTTTCTTTCAGTAGGATTCGAACCGACGATCCGACTGACTCAGCCAGTTGCCTACGCACTGTGCTAAGTTCGCCTTGTTAATTCTTGTTGCTTATTTCCACTATTTCACTTTGCTAAGCCAACTACAATCAAGCGCAGCTGTTCCGCTGCAATTCACTTGATCATGTGGTTGTTGGTTTTGTTGGTTTTTGTTAATATTTCTATTATTAGAATGTTTAACTTTTAGGTGTGCTCGTCCTTAAGTTATTTGTTTTTGTTATTTTTATGGCCTTATAACAATTATATTCAACAATTTTTATGAGCTTGAGGCCGTTTTTAGTGAAAACTTATTGTGGAAAAGCAACAATAATTTGAAAAAATGGTAGAAGTGATAGCTATTTCGGAAATCACCACATTTCCTCATCAGACTTCTTTCAGTAGGATTCGAACCGACGATCACCACTGACTCAGCCAGTTGCCTACGCACTGTGCTAAGTTTGCCTTGTTAATTCTTGTTGCTTATTTTCCACTATTTCACTTTGCTAAGCCAAACACAATCAAGCGCAGCTATTCCGCTGCAATTCACTTGATCATGTGGTTGTTGGTTTTGTTGGTTTGTGCTAATAATTCTATTTTTAGAATGCTTAACTTTGTCATGTGGTTGTTGGTTTTGTTGGTATTTTGTTAACATTTTTATTATTAGAAAGTTTAACTACAACAATTTTATAATGAGCTCGAGGCCATTTTTTAAATGAAAATTTATTGTGGAAAAGCAACAATAATTTGAAAAAATGGTAGAAGTGATAGCTATTTCGGAAATCACCACATTTCCTCATCAGACTTCTTTCAGTAGGATT
>NW_016164356.1:30118-30292 GCF_001687245.7 Rhagoletis zephyria | reverse complement strand
TGGCCTTATAACAATTATATTCAACAATTATTATTGAGCTTGAGGCCGTTTTTTAATGAAAACTTACTGTGCAAAAGCAACAATAATTTGAAAAACTGGTTGAAGTGATAGCTATTTCGGAAATCACCACATTTCCTCATCAGACTTCTTTCAGTAGGATTCGAACCGACGATC
>NW_016164356.1:29770-30100 GCF_001687245.7 Rhagoletis zephyria | reverse complement strand
TTGTTAATTCTTGTTGCTTATTTTCCACTATTTCACTTTGCTAAGCCAACTACAATCAAGCGCAGCTATTCCGCTGCAATTCACTTGATCATGTGGTTGTTAGTTTTTGTTAATATTTCTATTTTTAGAATGCTTAACTTTTTAGGTGTGCTCGTCCTTAAGGTATTTGTTTTTGTTATTTTATGGCCTTGTAACAATTATATTCAACAATTTTTATTGAGCTTGAGCCCGTTTCTTAATGAAAACTTATTGTGGAAATTTGAAAGAATGGTAAAAGTGATAGCTATTTCGGAAATTACCACATTTCCTCATCAGACTTCTTTCAGTAGG
>NW_016164356.1:25668-29690 GCF_001687245.7 Rhagoletis zephyria | reverse complement strand
TTTCCACTATTTCACTTTGCTAAGCCAACTACAATCAAGCGCAGCTATTCCGCTGCAATTCACTTGGTCATGTGGTTGTTGGTTTTTGTAATATTTCTATTATTAGAATGTTCAACTTTTTAGGTGTGCTCGTCCTTTAGTTATCTGTTCTTAATATTTTATGACCTTACTAGCAGACTCGGCGAACTTCGTCCCGCCCAAAATTTGATTTTCATACCCGAGCGCACTTGTGCACAAGGGTATATTAATTTTGTTCACATAACGGTTGTTTGTAACAGCCAAAACGAATCGAGATAGATATAGACAAATGTATACATAAATGATCAGGATGAAAAAAGAAATCGATTAAGCCATGTCTGTCTGTCCGTCCGTCTGTCCGTCTGTCCGTCTGTCCGTCTGTCCGTGTACACGATAACTCGAGCAAAAATTGAGATATCTCAACGAAATTTGGTATGTAGGTTTCCCTTAATCCAAGGTAGGTTGGTATTGAAAATGGGCGAAATCGGACTTTAACCACGCCCACTTCCCATATAACGGTAATTTCCAGAAATACGAAAACTGCGATATTTTAGTAACTACTGAAGATAATTCACTCAAAATTGATATTTACAATAATTTTTAGACGAAAAATAAGAATATTATAAATTTTTGGAAAATGGGCGTAGCCACGCCCACTTATGGTTACATGTGCATATCTTGGTAACCGCTGCACCAATTTCTTGCAAACCTGGCACAGTTGTTCGCCTTCGCATAACATACCAAATGGCCGAAAATTTTTAAAATCGCTCAATAACCACGCCTACTTCCCATATAACGGTAATTTTCAGAAATACGAAAACTGCGATATTTTAGTAACTACTGAAGATTATTCACTCAAAATTGATATTTACAATAATTTTTAGACGAAAAATAAGAATATTATAAATTTTTGGAAAATGGGCGTAGCCACGCCCACTTATGGTTACATGTGTATATCTTGGTAACCGCTGCACCAATTTCTTCCAAACTTGGCACAGTTGTTGGCCTTCGCACAACATACCAAATGGCCGAAAATTTTTAAAATCGCTCAATAACCACGCCTACTTCCCATATAACGGTAATTTTCAGAAATACGAAAACTGCGATATTTTAGTAACTACTGGAGATTATTCACTCAAAATTGATATTTATAATAAGTTTTAGACGAAAAATAAGAATATTATAAATTTTTGGAAAATGGGCGTAGCCACGCCCACTTATGGTTACATGTGTATATCTTGGTAACCGCTGCACCAATTTCTTCCAAACTTGGCACAGTTGTTGGCCTTGGTACAGCATAAAAAACCGCCGAAACTTTTTAAAATCGGACAATAACCACGCCCACATCCCATATAACGGTAATTTAGAGAAATACAAAATCTTCGATAAATCAGTAAATATTGAAGCTAATTTATTCAAAATTGATGCTTGCAACAATTCTTTACCAAGAAATACGTTTATGGTAAAATTTTGGAAAATGGGCGTGGCACCGCCCACTTATGATCACATATAAGTATATCGGTAACCGTTCTACCAATTTGTACCAAACTCGGTGTGGTTATTGTGCTTGCCACATATAAGCAAAACGTTGAAAATTATTGAAATCGGACTAAAATAACGGCCGCTTCTCATATAACGGTAAATTTCAGAACTTCAAAATTGATACACCCCGGCTTACCATCTAGAGGAAGGTTTCGGAAAGGTGAAAAAACA
This sequence comes from Rhagoletis zephyria, assembly GCF_001687245.7. Taxonomy (NCBI): domain Eukaryota; kingdom Metazoa; phylum Arthropoda; class Insecta; order Diptera; family Tephritidae; genus Rhagoletis; species Rhagoletis zephyria. The sequence goes on along the minus strand of NW_016164356.1, from coordinate 27,959 downwards.
TATATTTAATACTTGCGCCGGGTATTTAATGTTCGGCTCCGCCCGAACTTAGACTTTCTTACTTGTTATTATTATTATTATTATTATAGTAACACTAAATCATTGATATCGGATTACTATAACATATAGCTCCCATGCAAATGATTATTGTTACATTTTTTAGTACAAAGCCTCATATGTGAACAATGAGTTTTATGGGAGCTATATGTTACATTAAGCCGATTTCGATGACTTCCAGAAATAGTTTAAATTCATTGTTTAAGTTCATTGTTCCATCATGAACTGGTTGTTTTATTTAATCTTATGTGTATAGTTTTCAAATTGTTTGATATTTTAAAAATCATTTTTTAACATCTGGCAACTTTTTTATTTTATAGGTGACAGAGATATTATAAAATATGTTTGGATTAAGACTTCCTCAATCACCTTTAATTTGATACCAATCTTGTAATATTTGATTTAACTTTTACATATTTACTTTTTATATGGGTGGCAACTATTTGAGTCCAATAGCTGCTAAACTTTGCAGGAAAAATCTCCAGACTCCGCAAAGGTATTTATGTTAATAACATCAAAATCAGATTCTTAAGCGGTTTCGGAGTCTTCGAGAACGTAGTACACAAATAAGATCTGCACCATTCTTTCGAATTTCAAAAATGCGATGCAAAATGAATGGACGTTACCTGTAGATGTAATAAAATAAAAAGTAGACACTATGCGAGACCTTTCTTCACTCAGAAACGGCTGGACGGATTTTGGTGAATTTTGGCACATGGATCTCATATAACTCTGACTAACATTTGGAGTAGTTTTAAATATTTTTAAGAGGATTTCCACGCGTTAAAAAATTTAAGTACATTTCTGCCTTCTTAACTAGTTTTACAAAAACGTGTGAAATACTAAACTACCCCTTTTTTGCATTCTTAAATTGTAACTCATGAAGTAGTCAAATCACATTTGCATGCAGTGACACATACAAATATAAAAATTTTCGAACTAAGTATAAACACTAAGAATGAGTGATATGGATGCTCATACATATGTACGTATGTATGCATTTTTCTATAAACATACCTATTTACATGCATACTATCACCCGTTTGAAGAGGTGTCTAAAGCAAAATTCGTAAAAAATCTTGTTAAGGTTTCGCGAAATCATGTCAGGCGGACAAAATCTTAATAGAATTTCAAATTATATAATATGTAGTAAATATGTATATTTGTTTATATGTATATTTTCATTTGTATAAATACGTATGCTAATGTATATGTGCACATTTAAAATGCTTTCTTTGCTTTAGGATATTAAACATTTTTTTTGCGGTTTATCAAAAAAAAACATTTTTGAATTTGTGCATACTTATGTATTAATGTGTGCATATACGTACATATGTGAGTGGGTACGAATGGATGTGTGGTAATATGCGCATAACTATACAAGTAATTGTAATACAACCAGAGATATATGATGGTACTATCCTTTTAGAAAACGAGTTAAAGCCAAAACGATTTTTGGACTAATATTCTGAATAATACTCCGCAAAATTGAAGCATACACCGAGTAGGTTTCCATTCAAAATCAAAAATGTTTGAAAGTACTTCCCTTGATTTGAAGCTTAGCTTGAGAAGTTTTTGGCGACATAAAAATTTGTATCCTTCCCCAGCTCTAGAAGCAATCAAAAATGAGTTTTCTTCATACATCTTTTATTTATGATCCAGAATAAGGGTTGAATGATGGTTTGAAATATATTTTCGAATACTATCCTTCTTCGCTGAACTATGTCAATATCGTTGTAAAGCTCATAAAGCTCCATCCGTTGCGGTATTCGTCGTAGTCAACACGAAAAGGAGCCAAAAATGTTTTCTACAACGCTTCAAGGTCCGCTCCATCGGACGTTGTCATTGTCCATGCTCCTGCGCCATATACCAGCTTAGTGATGATGAATGGCTAACAGAGTTTGGTTTTTGTTCGACAAACGAGGGTTATTCTGTGTCGGATTTCGAGGCTGGCATTACACTGTACGGTAATATCAACTTTTTTTCTGAGTATTGGACCAAACCAAATTTTTTTCAAGATATTGCGTCATAGGTAAAACTGTGATTTCTCCGTTTTTCGAAGTTGGCCTCCGCAATCGAGATATGGGCCTTCGAAGTTCGAAATAGGAACTTTGGTAAAAAATTATATTTAACTATTGCATGTAAATAACTAAAAACCTAAAAATATAGACGTAGTCCTCTTTTTGCTCTTATTTAAATGGTATATAACTTTTCTTGTACAAACTTATATTACA
>NW_016164356.1:23790-25643 GCF_001687245.7 Rhagoletis zephyria | reverse complement strand
AAGCAATCAAAAATGAGTTTTCTTCATACATCTTTTATTTATGATCCAGAATAAGGGTTGAATGATGGTTTGAAATATATTTTCGAATACTATCCTTCTTCGCTGAACTATGTCAATATCGTTGTAAAGCTCATAAAGCTCCATCCGTTGCGGTATTCGTCGTAGTCAACACGAAAAGGAGCCAAAAATGTTTTCTACAACGCTTCAAGGTCCGCTCCATCGGACGTTGTCATTGTCCATGCTCCTGCGCCATATACCAGCTTAGTGATGATGAATGGCTAACAGAGTTTGGTTTTTGTTCGACAAACGAGGGTTATTCTGTGTCGGATTTCGAGGCTGGCATTACACTGTACGGTAATATCAACTTTTTTTCTGAGTATTGGACCAAACCAAATTTTTTTCAAGATATTGCGTCATAGGTAAAACTGTGATTTCTCCGTTTTTCGAAGTTGGCCTCCGCAATCGAGATATGGGCCTTCGAAGTTCGAAATAGGAACTTTGGTAAAAAATTATATTTAACTATTGCATGTAAATAACTAAAAACCTAAAAATATAGACGTAGTCCTCTTTTTGCTCTTATTTAAATGGTATATAACTTTTCTTGTACAAACTTATATTACAAGTACTATAAAAGGTCAAAATTCAGGTCTTCGAAAAATTAAGTTCCTTATAGTGCAAACAATTTTGAACTGATTTTTAAAAAATTTATATCTTGTTTCCGATATTCATATTTGTATATAAAACTTTTGGAAAAAACACATAAAAAAAATACCTTTTTTTATAAAAAAAAATACTTTAAACAAAAAAATTACTAACAGTTTTTTTTTTAAATTGGTACCATTGTAAAGACGATTAAATACTCTTTCCTTTGATATGCATATTTGTATACTTCGTATAAAAAATTTGAGAAAAAACACTTAAGAAAAAATGCCTTTAAAAAAAATAAATTTAAACAAAAAAATTACTAACCGATTTTTAAAAGGTTGGTATCGTTATAAAGTCGATCAAACCCCCTTTCTTTTGATATGCATATCTACATACTTCGTATATAAGAAAAAACAAACACATTTAAAGGAAAAAATACCTTTTTTTATAAAAAAAAAAATATTTTAGACCAAAAATATACTAACCGATATTTTAAAAATTGGTATCGCTGTAAAGGCGATTAAACCCCTTTCCTTTGAAATGCATATTTTTATACTTCGTATATAAAAATTTGAGAAAAGCACATTTAAATTAAAAAATAACTTTGTTTTATAAAAATATAAATAATATTTTAAACAAAACAAGAAAATACCGATTTTTATACACTTGATACCGTTGTAAAGGCGATTAAACTCCCTTTCTTCTGATATGCATATTTGCATACTTCGTATATAAAAATTAGAGAAAAACACTTAAAAGGAAAATATACCAATTTTTTCTTATAAAAAATATTTTTAATAAAAAAATTACTAATAAGTAATACAATTGAATACTTTATTTAAATAAAACAGAAAATTACCTTTAATTTTCAAAAATACATGTTATGTAAAAAATCAAAAACCATGGTGTTTTTATATTTTTATATGCCTTAGACTTCTGTCATATATACTTTTGCTTTATTTTTAACAGGGCTGTGGGTGAACAAGAACGAATTATTGCTTAAAACACTATTTTTTGTTTTATTTAAATACGCTATTTAATTGTATTACTAATTAGTAACTTTTCTGTAAATTTTTTGTATAAGAAAAATTGGTATTTTTTCCTTTTAAGTGTTTTTTCTAAAATTTTTATATACGAAGTATACAAATATGCCTTAACAACGATGCCAATTTTTTAAAAATCTGTGAGTAATTTTTTTGTAAATTTTT
>NW_016164356.1:18688-23765 GCF_001687245.7 Rhagoletis zephyria | reverse complement strand
ACATATAAGTATATCGGTAACCGTTCTACCAATTTGTACCAAACTCGGTGTGGTTATTGTGCTTGCCACATATAAGCAAAACGTTGAAAATTATTGAAATCGGACCAAAATAACGGCCGCTTCTCATATAACGGTAAATTTCAGAACTTCAATATTTCGAAATTGAAGGACGCTAATTTACTCAAAATTGATACACCCCGGCTTACCATCTAGCGGAAGGTTTCGGAAAGGTGAAAAAACATATATTTAATACTTGCTTAGACTTTCTTACTTGTTAATTTAAACATTTTGGTCCAACAGTTTCTGCAACAATCCACATTTAGGATTTGTACTGGCACATTCATTGGCTAAGACTATCGTTTGGTGGTCGTTTGCCGCCTTAAAGTTCCCTGCTGGTGGCAACTATGAGCCGGGTCTATAGTGAATGTGCCCTAGAAACTTTATCTTATAGTTAGTGGCAATTAGGGATAAATCGATACAAGTAAATCCGAGTACATACTCGACACTTTTCTCTATTTACCAAGTAGCTTTTTACCCGATACTTTTTACTGCGATCCAAGTAGGTATCGAAAAAGAGTACTTGTATCGGAAGCGCAAAACTTATTATGCTTCAGCATCTTTTTTGAAAAGCAACCCATTAGAGGAATGGGAAGATATGCGCACTACATTTCCGCAGCTATATAAGCAAGCTCGTCTATACATAACGGTTGTTGGGTCATCTGTCCCTTGCTAGGGGCTTTTCTAAAAAAAGAGTACAACTATCAGGCATGTTCTAAAATTCGAAAATTTGAAATCGACTCGATTTCGATAATTTTCTCGATGGTTTTAACCAAAAATTTCAAGTCTCGCATTAAAATGATTTATTTCATATCGCTGCTGCTTCTTTTACGGTTTTCAATCTAGAATATTCACTCCTTTCATCAGATACAATTAAAAAATATTTGGCAAATCGAGTCGAGTTCAAAGTTTCGAATTTCAGAACATGCCCGTATATCAAAATCTCGCCTTTCAGGAAAACATTTGGAAAAGTTGATTTTTTGGGCAAATATAACAAAAAAGGAGTTATTTTCTCAAACTTATTTTATATGAAAAAACTTAATATATTAATCTGGTAAAAAATGTATTCTTTTGTTTTTGTATGAAAAAATATTAGAAAATAAATAATCTTGTAAAAATGCATATTTTTTGTGAAAAAAATTCAATAACCTTGAAAAATTTGCAAAATCGTCGCTCTATGTACAAGTACTCGATACCTTTCCGATACTGAGTAGGTATCGATACCTTGCTTGATACAAGTACAAGTACTGATTTGAGTAATACCTTAATGGTATCGATTTATTCCTAGTGGCAATTTCAAAATGAATGCGTATCCTCGTTCAACAGAAATATAATATACATATATAAACTGAGATGAAATACCTTGAAAGCCAGTTTCGCGAAAGCAATTTAAGTGAAAAATTATTTTTTCTGTCAGGTTCTATACTAAATTCAATTAAAAAAATAAATTTTTATTAAATTGCTTTCATGAAACTGGCTTTTAACCCTGGTTTTCTTCGAATGAGGCTTTAACGCATAATAATATTGGCAAATCACATCCATTGGGCCAATCGTAACACGCGAGAGTTCGATATACTTAATGGTGCAACAGGTCGATTTAGTCTGACATTTACGGCACCTTATCTCACTTTTTAGATTTTTAGTAATAACTCGACCAGCACCACCTAGCAGCACTTTTTTGCAATTGGACTGCCTTTACCGTTTCTAATACATGTTTTGAATATTCGCCAAATCGGATCATAAAATAGATTTTTAGTACTAACTCAACTCTAGCGCCAACTGTCGGGGTAAAACTGAAACTAGGCTTCCCAGAGACCCACTCAAACACACACAAAAGTTTGGTAAAATCCCTCCAGCCGTTTAGGATTTAACTTACAAACTTTCCTACAGAAGAATTATATACACATTCAATGATAAGTAAAAGTCCCTTTATAAAGAGCCAATTTTTCTCAATGAGTATGCGATTAATTTCATATACAGTAAAACCCGCTTAAGTACCTATATATTATTGCACGGTTGGAAACCCTAGAAGGTACCGAGGTACCAACTAAATGACAGTATTTTTTCGAAAGTGCGTAATGTTTTGGGAAAACAGTTTTCATTTGCTCCCAAGCGTGGATGATATTCCGCTTTAGTCCTAGGACTTGACAATTTAAGTAAAAACTCATCTCATCTTGTGGGTAACTCAAATCATCATCTTTTCGCCTTCGTTTGTGTACAAGAAATCTATGAGGGGTCCAAAGATCGAACTCATTTTATACTAATTCTAGTGACGACTCGCTACCCATTTCCATAAGATCATCTGCGCATATCATTTTATTTCGCAAGAACTTCAACTGAGGCCAATGGTAACGAATTTTTGAGATGAATATTTTTGAATGTTCGATAGATGGATTTTAGACAACTACAGAATTCATATTTCTTGAAAATATTTTTACGGTTATTCTACAATTAATCGATTAATGAAATACAAAACTAGGATACAATTAAATCGAAAATTGGACAAAAATAATCGATTAATTTAATCAAATGATTAATCGCTGCCATCTCTACCAACATCCTGGCGGAATCTGGACTACCTTGTCTCGTCGACAACTTGGAGGATAGTAAAAAAAAAACTCTATCCGAAGCTCTTGCTTTCCACCCACACTTTTTTAAGCAAGGACTTTTAACTGGCAATTGCACGCACAAGTCGCCGTAAAATGCCATCAGCGATCTATAAATGCAAAAGAAAACAGATTACCGTCCAAATTGTCGCTACCAAGACACACTGTTCGCCCGCCTTGGTAATTAAGGAGAAAGATTCGTTAATTAACTAAGCCAGCTTACAAAATCTAGCACCACGACTGCCGAATATAAGGCTCGGCAACTTTTATTTACGTATGGCTCACATTTCTTTTGCTGTAGTTAATGAAAATGGTGACAACATATCGTATGGAATACTCTTCCCTCTCTGCTCGATATTTACTGCGGAATATGTTGCAATCCTTCACTCTTGTTTTGAAGGCATCAAATTTCTGAATTTCTGAGCTTGAGGCCGTTTTTTAATGAAAACTTATTGTGGAAAAGCAACAATAATTTGAAAAAAATGGTAGAGGTGATAGCTATTTCGGAAATCACCACATTTCCTCATCAGACTTCTTTCAGTAGGATTCGAACCGACGATCCCACTGACTCAGCCAGTTGCCTATGCACCGTGCTAAGTACGCCTTGTAAATTATCGTTTGCTTTTTTCCACTATTTTCATTTTTGTTATGCCAACACAATCAAGCGCAGCTATTCCGCTGCAATTCACTTGATCATGTGGTTGTTGGTATTGTTGGTTTTTGCTAATAATTCTATTTTTAGAATGTTTAACTTTTAGGTGTGCTCGTCCTTAAGTTATTTGTTTTTGTTATTTTTTTGGCCTTATAACAATTATATTCAACAATTTATATTGAGCTCGAGGCCGTTTTTTAAATGAAAATTTATTGTGGAAAAGCAACAATAATTTGAAAAAATGGTAGAAGTGATAGCTATTTCGGAAATCACCACATTTCCTCATCAGACTTCTTTCAGTAGGATTCGAACCGACGATCTTACTGACTCAGCCAGTTGCCCCCGCACTGTGCTAAGTTCGCCTTGTTAATTCTTGTTTCGTTTTTTCCACTATTTTCATTTTTGTTATGCCAACACAATCAAGCGCAGCTATTCCGCTGCAATTCACTTGATCATGTGGTTGTTGGTATTGTTGGTTTTTGCTAATAATTCTATTTTTAGAATGTTTAACTTTTAGGTGTGCTCGTCCTTAAGTTATTTGTTTTTGTTATTTTTTTGGCCTTATAACAATTATATTCAACAATTTATATTGAGCTCGAGGCCGTTTTTTAAATGAAAACTTATTGTGGAAAAGCAACAATAATTTGAAAAAATGGTAGAAGTGATAGCTATTTCGGAAATCACCACATTTCCTCATCAGACTTCTTTCAGTAGGATTCGAACTGACGATCCCACTGACTCAGCCAGTTGCCTACGCACTGTGCTAAGTTCGCCTTGTTAATTCTTCTTGCTTATTTCACTTGTTAAGCCAACTACAATCAAGCGCAGCTATTCCGCTTGATCATGTGCCTGCCCTGCCACGCTTTGCTGTGGCATTTATCTTCAGGAGATTCTCAGTAATAATACTCAATTGTTTCTTTAACAATTTTTTCATGGTAACTATATTTTATAGGTCCTCCAAAGCCCTTTGAAAATGCAATGGGGGGACCAATAAAAAATCTTTAATCATAAAAAATGGTTAAATAAGCAATTGGATATTAGTCTCCTGAAGAGAACCATAGTTTTCCGGTCGAAGAATATTGATTTTCAAGAGTTTTATACCATTTCTACGAAAAATTGTTTTTTCTCCATATAAAATACATGGAAAACTTTGAACGCTTTGAGCACTCCCTAAATATTTTTTGATTTCAAAATAAAAAAATAGGGGTATATTGTTTTCGATACGGATCAATTCTAGAGTGTGCCGGCATTAAAACTCCGACTTTATTTTTTTTGGACCACTCTAATGTACACATTTATTTATGAGAAACTGTCATAAATTTTCCCGCCAAATGAACTTTTTTTTAACTTCCCCTCCAAACAGTNTTTTCCCGCCAAATTAACTATTTTTTAACTTCCCCTCCAAACAGTTTTACTGCTTTGAGGTTGAACTCAATTCTATTGAAAAGAGCGCGGGTACTTATTTTCCCGTATTCAACCAGGAACGGCCGTCAGCCACCACACATCGACCGTACCCGCTCTACATTTTTACATATCCATAAAAAATAATAATGAACCAAACATATTTGACAAGGGACTAATTTTTCGTTGGTTTATTTATTTTATCCCTTTATATTGAAATTACATTGGTGCAACATACTAAGCTTTCGAGTTAAAATTTTCAAAAAGGTGGCAACTCTCCTCAAAAATATTTCCAACAGTCATCTATCTTAAACTTCCTTAATTTAATACCTATATTTTAATAAGTCATTTATTTTATCAA
>NW_016164356.1:10808-11321 GCF_001687245.7 Rhagoletis zephyria | reverse complement strand
ATTGCGCTTAATTTTTTAACAGGTGGCAACCCTCCTTTAAAATATTTTCGACTGTAAGCCTTCTTAAAATTCTTTAGTTTGATATCCACATAGCAATATTTAATTTACTTTATCAATTTAACTGAGTTAAAATTTAAAAATTGGTGGAAACCCTTCTCCAAAATATTTCCAACAANTTTAGTTTGATATCCACATAGCAATATTTAATTTACTTTATCAATTTAACTGAGTTAAAATTTAAAAATTGGTGGCAACCCTTCTCCAAAATATTTCCAACAGATATCTTTCTTAAACCTCTTTAATTTGATACCCATAATGTAATATTTCATTTATTTTATCGATGTACTTTAGTTAAATTTTCAAACAGATGGCAACACTCTTCAAACATATTTTCGGCTGTACGCCTTCTTAAAACTTTTTAGTTTTACACCCACATGGCAATAATTCATTTATTTTTTCAATTTCTCTGAGTTAAAATTTTCAAATAGGTGGCAACCCTCGTCAAAAATATTT
>NW_016164356.1:10065-10786 GCF_001687245.7 Rhagoletis zephyria | reverse complement strand
CCACATAGCAATATTTAATTTACTTTATCAATTTAACTGAGTTAAAATTTAAAAATTGGTGGAAACCCTTCTCCAAAATATTTCCAACAAATATCTTTCTTAAACCTCTTTTATTTGATACCCATAATGTAATATTTCATTTATTTTCTCGATGTACTTTAGTTATATTTTCAAACAGATGGCAACACTCTTCAAACATATTTTCGGCTGTACGCCTTCTTAAAACTTTTTAGTTTTACACCCACATGGCAATAATTCATTNGAAAATTTATTGTGGAAAAGCAACAATAATTTGAAAAAATGGTAGAAGTGATAGCTATTTCGGAAATCACCACATTTCCTCATCAGACTTCTTTCAGTAGGATTCGAGCCGACGATCCCACTGACTGAGCCAGTTGCCTACGCACAGCGCTAAGTTCGCCTTGTTGATTATCGTTGCTTTTTTCCCACTTTTTCANTTATTGTGGAAAAGCAACAATAATTTGAAAAAATGGTAGAAGTGATAGCTATTTCGGAAATCACCACATTTCCTCATCAGACTTCTTTCAGTAGGATTCGAACCGACGATCACCACTGACTCAGCCAGTTGCCTACGCACTGTGCTAAGTTTGTCTTGTTAATTCTTGTTGCTTATTTTCCACTAATTTCACTTGTTAAGCCAACTACAATCAAGCGCAGCTATTCCGCTGCAACTTACTTGATCATGTAGTTGTTGGTTTTG
>NW_016164356.1:0-9964 GCF_001687245.7 Rhagoletis zephyria | reverse complement strand
TTTAACAATTATATTCAACAATTTTATAATGAGCTCGAGGCCATTTTTTAAATGAAAATTTATTGTGGAAAAGCAACAATAATTTGAAAAAATGGTAGAAGTGATAGCTATTTCGGAAATCACCACATTTCCTCATCAGACTTCTTTCAGTAGGATTCGAACCGACGATCCCACTGACTCAGCCAGTTGCCTACGCACTGTGCTAAGTTCGCCTTTGTAGTCCTTGTTGCTTATTTCACTTGTTAAGCCAACTACAATCAAGCGCAGCTATTCCGCTGCAATTCACTTGATCATGTTGTTGTTGGTTTTGTTGTTTTTTGTTAATATTTCTATTATTAGAATGTTTAACTTTTTAGGTGTGCTCGTCCTTAAGTTATTTGTTCTTGTTATTTTATGGCCTTACTATCAGACCCGGCGAACTTCGTCCCGCCCAAATTTGATTTTTAATTTAAACATTTTGGTCCAACAGTTTCTGCAACAATCCACTTTTAGGATTTGTACTGGCACATTCATCGACTAAGACTATCGTTTGGTGGTCGTTTGCCGCCTTAAATAACCGAACGAAAGTGTTATGTCCATGAGAAGTTCTCTGGTGGCAACTATGAGCCGGATCTATAGTGAATGTGCCCTAGAAACTTTATCTTATAGTTAGTGGCATATAATCGATGCAAGTAAATCCGAGTACATACTCGATACTTTTCTCAATTTACCAAGTAGTTTTTTACTCGATACTTTTTACTGCGATCCAAGTAGGTATCGAAAAAGGGTACTTGTATCGGAAGCGCAAAACTTATTATGCTTCAGCATCTTTTTTGAAAAGCAACCCATTAGAGGAATGGGAAGATATGCGCACTACATTTCCGCAGTTATATAAGCAAGCCCGTCTATACATAACGGTTGTTGGGTCATCTGTCCCTTGCTAGAGGCGTTTCTAAAAAAACAGGTACAATCAGGCATGTTCTAAAATCCGAAAATTTGAAATCGACTCGATTTCGATAATTTTCTCGAGGGTTTTTAACCAAAAGTTTCCAAGTCTCGCATCAAAATGATTTATTTCATACCGCTGCTGCTTCTTTTGCGGTTTTCAATTAGAATATTCACTCTTTTCATCAGATACAATTAAAAATTATTTGGCAAATCGAGTCGAGTTCAAAGTTTCGAATTTCAGAACATGCCCGTATATCAAAATCTCGCCTTTCAGAAAAACATTTGGAAAAGTTGATTTTTTGGGCAAATATAACAAAAAAGGAGTTATTTTCTCAAACTTATTTTATATGAAAAAACTTAATATATTAATCTGGTAAAAAATGTATTCTTTTGTTTTTGTATGAAAAAATATTAGAAAATAAATAATCTTGTAAAAATGCATATTTTTTGTGAAAAAAATTCAATAACCTTGAAAAATTTGCAAAATCGTCGCTCTATGTACAAGTACTCGATACCTTTCCGATACTGAGTATCGATACCTTGCTTGATACAAGTACAAGTACTGATTTGAGTAATACCTTGATGGTATCGATTTATTCCTAGTGGCAATTTCAAAATGAATGCGTATCCTTGTTCAACAGAAATATAATATACATACATAAACTGAGATGAAATACCTTGAAAGCCAGTTTCGCGAAAGCAATTTAAGTGAAAAATGATTTTTTATGTCAGGTTCTATATTAAATTCAATTAAAAAAATATATTTTTATTAAATTGCTTTCATGAAACTGGCTTTTAACCCTAGTTTCTTCGAATANAATATATTTTTATTAAATTGCTTTCATGAAACTGGCTTTTAACCCTAGTTTCTTCGAATAAGGCTTTAACGCATAATAATATTGGCAAATCACATCCATTGGGCCAATCGTAACACGCGAGAGCTCGATATACTCAATGGTGCAACAGGTCGATTTAGTCTGACATTTACGGCACCTTATCTCACTTTTTAGATTTTTAGTAATAACTCGACCTCAGCACCACCTAGCAGCTCTTTTTTGCAATTGGACTGCCTTTACCGTTTCTAAAACATGTTTTGAATATTCGCCAAATCGGATCCTAAAATAGATTTTTAGTACTAACTCAACTCTAGCGCCAACTAGCGGATTAAATTGTGAAACTAAGCTATCCAGAGACCCACTCAAACACACACAAAACTTTGGTAAAATCCCTCCAGCCGCTTAGAATTTACCTCACAAACATTCCTACAGAAGAATTATATACACATTCAATGATAAGTAAAAGTCGGTACGTTTGTACTTTTCCACGCCCCCTTTTTAAAGAGCCAATTTTTCTCAATGAGTATGCCATTAATTTCATATACAGTAAAACCCGCTTAAGTACCTCATGAAAAATGTCAACTTTTTGAGGTACTTTGGCGGGTTGGGTACTTAAGCGAACCTCGATGCGGGTACTTAAGCGAACAAAATTATTGATGTAGCTACATCTTTTTGTTAGCTTACATAAATATGTACATCCTTGAGTAAAAAATGAACATTTAATGAAGTATACGTAGTTTAAAACCAATACCGTAGCATTATTTAAACACATAAACAAATACAGAAAAACTTTATTAAGAAAAGAGATAAAGCAATGGTATGTCATTTTTACAAGAATTTACATACAAACAGAGTTGGACGTATCATTTTGGACCAAATTCAAAATGATATTGTTTGTCACTTATGTTTATTTATTAATTTGTAAGATTTTTCAATTAAAATACTGTTCATTCCCTAACAAATACTAAGCTTAAGATTTTGTGGAACACTTAAAAAAAATCACCAAAATTTAAAATTTTTTTCTCAGAAGTGTTTTTTGACCTACAGCTTCATAGCCCATTCAATTTTAGTGTAAAAATATGCAAGTTTCAAGTGGCTAAAAATTACCGCTGATTTTTTATAATTTTTTTGCAGAAGGTGTGTAGCGCTGCCACTAAATTTCAAAATATGTAAATATTTTAAGGAATTTTAAAAGAGCACTTAAAAGGGGAAAATTATGGGTAAAATGTTAAATTGGGTACGAAAAATTTAGGTACTTAGGCGGTTTGGGTAAATAAACGGGGTGGTACTTAAGAGAGGGATTTTCTTCAGATTACATTCAAAAATTCACGGTGCCCAAAAATGTTGGTTACTTAAGCGGGTTAGGTACTTAAGCGGGTTTCACTGTATCTCCACACGAAGTATTCCATTACTGTACCAGGAACACTTCCAAAGATATGCAGTATGAAATTCGGCTTGTATGGTAGGTGCCACGCCCCCTTTTCCAATAGCTCCATATTTTCTACATGACTATGCGACTAATTTCATATATCACCACACCAAGTTCCAGTACTCTACCAAGAACAATTATAGAGATATGCAATAAGAAAAATTCGACTTGTATGGGAGGTGCCACGCCTCTATAAAGCTCCAGTACTCTACCATGAACACTTCCAGATATACTTATTATGAAAAATTCGGTTTGTATGGGAGGTGCCACGCCTCTATAAAGCTCCAGTACTCTACCATGAACACTTCCAGATATACTTATTATGAAAAATTCGGTTTGTATGGGAGGTGCCACGCCCCTTTTCAAATAGTCCGAATTTTTCTTCGGGAGTATGCGATTGATTTCATATATCTACATACCGAGTTCTAGTACTCTACCATGAACATTTCCAGAGATATCCAGTATGACAATTTCGGTTAGTATTGGAGGTGCCACGCCCTTCTCCAACAACTCCAAAATTTCTCCATGAGTATGTGATTGATTTCATATATTTCCGTACCAAGTTCGGGTTGTATGGGAAATACAACGCCCTCTTTTCCAAAAGCTTCTGAAAGAATATGCGAACGATTTTATATGTATATCTCCACACCAAGTTCTAGTACTCTACCGTGAACATTTCCAGAGATATGCAGTATGAAAAATTAGGTTTATATAGGAGGTGTCACGCCTCTTTTCCAATAACTTCAATTTTTCTGCAAGAGTATGCGATTGATTTTATGTATCTCCACACCAAGTTTCAGTACTCTACCAAGAAAATTTCCACAGATATGCAGTACGAAAAATTCGGTTTATATGGCAAGTGCCACGCGCCCTTTTCAAATACCTCCAATTTTTATCCAAGAGTATGGGATTGATTTCATATATGTATCTCCATACCAGGTTCCGGTACTCTACCATAAATACTTCCAGAGATATGCAGTATGAAAAATTCGGCTTTAAAGAGAGGTGCCACGCCCCCTTTTCCAATAGGTCCAATTTTTCTCCAAGAGTATGCGATCGATTTCATTTGCTCCAATACCAAGTTCTAGTGCTCTACCATGAATACTTCCAGAGATATGCAGTATGACCATTCGGTTTGTATGGGAGGTTCCACGCCCCCGATAGCTCCAATTTTTCTCCAAGCGTATGCGATGGATTTCATATATACTACTAATATATATACTAAGTTGCAGAACTCTACCATGAACATTTCCAGAGATATGGAGATGAAAAATTCGGTTCGTATGGGAGGTTCCACGCACCTCTAGATTTTTTGTTAGCCGATAACCATCCTTTGAACGTCTTTGCGATATACATAGATGGATAAGAGTTGCTGCTTTTAATATTGCGCTCACTTACGTACAAAAAAACATAGCAGCAGGGTTTTTATGCGTAATTACCCTGACGGAAGCAAGTGATTTTGTTTTTAAAATCAGCTAATTGAAGGACTACTTTAAAACAAATGCAATCAGTAAATGTTTCGAATTTTTTACTCAAAGAAACAGTTTGTGTCTTGGAAGTATAAAAAAGCATCTGTGAAGTGGAGAACGCAAGCGTTTTCAAAAGAAACATACTGACTTTGTTTAAACGCAATTCATATTAAAGTGGTTGAAATTAAATGCAGAGTCGGACAGTCGACTTGCTGCTTACACACAATTCAAACAATTCAAGCCAGCGTTGCCACAGAACAATTTTTTTCCTACCATAACCAGCCAAAACCTACCAAACATTTTTTTGAGTTTTAATATTTGTTTTCAATGTCAAATTTTTTAAAAACATTTAGTAAAACTAAAACACAACTAGATTATTAAAAACAAATTAACTGCGTATAACGATTCATTTTACTGTACAGACTTATCCATATATACATATGTCTCTTTACACATACATACATATCGTCACTAGATACGAATATAGATGCGAGCTCAAAGGTTGATAGCGAAAAAAGAGGCGTAAAAAAATTTCGGCGAAGAAAGACTCTTAACATAGGTGACGGCAAATAAAGCCTCGTTAACCTCTTTGACAGCGAAGAAACACCCATAAACTTATGTCCGCGGTCAACTATATTTTCGAGTGAAACAGTATTCCCCAGAACTCTCCAAAGAGTTTTTCCGAGCTCTTTATTCGTGTCTAGTGACGATATTATTATTATTACGGCGAAGATACCCGCGCTGCAACCTAAGAAGATATATTGTGCTAAATCCAAATTGTAATCACTCCAACCTTAGGCTATTTAAAAAGCTCAGCACTTTGGATGGGGCCATGTTCCAAATTTTAGATGGAGAAGGCAATCGTTCTCCAAGGTGTATCAATCTACGATTCATGCTTCGTCGACAGGCACATAGAATATACTCTGGGGTTTCTTTCACCAGCCGACAAACCCTACAGTCCGTCTCTACAGACCCATTTAATTAAAACCGTACGTTAACTTGCAGTGTGCTGTCAGGTTGCCAGTAAGAGTTCTAAGTTCAAGGTGTCTTTCGGAGTTCCTGCTGGAAAGAGTAATGCATATCTTTGATTGTCGTATTCCCTTTGACTTCCGCCAGTGGGCAGCAATTCGAGATTATTCCCAGTTAGCTCCTAAGTAGTTCTGCAGTGTATCCTTTAGATGTACCGCAGAAAGGCTAGGGATCATGCAAACGCATTTGGGCTTCACGCTTTGCGAGACAGTCAGCCCTTTCGTTGCCTTGAAACCCTTCATGTCCATGAACCCTCCACAGCGTGACCAGTGATCGGACTTTAAAAAAATTCTGTGTGGTAATCTGGAAAAAAATGTGGTGGATCTCAAAAAAATGTGGTAGATCTTTGGGTTTGGATCAAACTTTGTACAAAAATTAAAAAAATTCTGCAAGGTTTCACCCAAATGGGAAACTTTTTAGTTAGACTCTAAAAACTTTAATTTTAGTATAATAAAGTGCAAGATTGAAGTTGCTAAAAATTGCGTTGAGTTTCGGAAATTATTTTCCTTGACAGTGTAAAGCAGTTCCTTCCATATTAGGATACTTTTCGAACATATTTTAAGAGATTTCTGCAACCTTGCGGAGTGCTGCCAGCTTTTCTTTTTATCACATCACGAAATAGCGAACNTTTCCTACCATAACCAGCCAAAACCTACCAAACATTTTTTTGAGTTTTAATATTTGTTTTCAATGTCAAATTTTTTAAAAACATTTAGTAAAACTAAAACACAACTAGATTATTAAAAACAAATTAACTGCGTATAACGATTCATTTTACTGTACAGACTTATCCATATATACATATGTCTCTTTACACATACATACATATCGTCACTAGATACGAATATAGATGCGAGCTCAAAGGTTGATAGCGAAAAAAGAGGCGTAAAAAAATTTCGGCGAAGAAAGACTCTTAACATAGGTGACGGCAAATAAAGCCTCGTTAACCTCTTTGACAGCGAAGAAACACCCATAAACTTATGTCCGCGGTCAACTATATTTTCGAGTGAAACAGTATTCCCCAGAACTCTCCAAAGAGTTTTTCCGAGCTCTTTATTCGTGTCTAGTGACGATATTATTATTATTACGGCGAAGATACCCGCGCTGCAACCTAAGAAGATATATTGTGCTAAATCAAAATTGTAATCACTCCAACCTTAGGCTATTTAAAAAGCTCAGCACTTTGGATGGGGCCATGTTCCAAATTTTAGATGGAGAAGGCAATCGTTCTCCAAGGTGTATCAATCTACGATTCATGCTTCGTCGACAGGCACATAGAATATACTCTGGGGTTTCTTTCACCAGCCGACAAACCCTACAGTCCGTCTCTACAGACCCATTTAATTAAAACCGTACGTTAACTTGCAGTGTGCTGTCAGGTTGCCAGTAAGAGTTCTAAGTTCAAGGTGTCTTTCGGAGTTCCTGCTGGAAAGAGTAATGCATATCTTTGATTGTCGTATTCCCTTTGACTTCCGCCAGTGGGCAGCAATTCGAGATTATTCCCAGTTAGCTCCTAAGTAGTTCTGCAGTGTATCCTTTAGATGTACCGCAGAAAGGCTAGGGATCATGCAAACGCATTTGGGCTTCACGCTTTGCGAGACAGTCAGCCCTTTCGTTGCCTTGAAACCCTTCATGTCCATGAACCCTCCACAGCGTGACCAGTGATCGGACTTTAAAAAAATTCTGTGTGGTAATCTGGAAAAAAATGTGGTGGATCTCAAAAAAATGTGGTAGATCTTTGGGTTTGGATCAAACTTTGTACAAAAATTAAAAAAATTCTGCAAGGTTTCACCCAAATGGGAAACTTTTTAGTTAGACTCTAAAAACNTCGGCGAAGAAAGACTCTTAACATAGGTGACGGCAAATAAAGCCTCGTTAACCTCTTTGACAGCGAAGAAACACCCATAAACTTATGTCCGCGGTCAACTATATTTTCGAGTGAAACAGTATTCCCCAGAACTCTCCAAAGAGTTTTTCCGAGCTCTTTATTCGTGTCTAGTGACGATATTATTATTATTACGGCGAAGATACCCGCGCTGCAACCTAAGAAGATATATTGTGCTAAATCCAAATTGTAATCACTCCAACCTTAGGCTATTTAAAAAGCTCAGCACTTTGGATGGGGCCATGTTCCAAATTTTAGATGGAGAAGGCAATCGTTCTCCAAGGTGTATCAATCTACGATTCATGCTTCGTCGACAGGCACATAGAATATACTCTGGGGTTTCTTTCACCAGCCGACAAACCCTACAGTCCGTCTCTACAGACCCATTTAATTAAAACCGTACGTTAACTTGCAGTGTGCTGTCAGGTTGCCAGTAAGAGTTCTAAGTTCAAGGTGTCTTTCGGAGTTCCTGCTGGAAAGAGTAATGCATATCTTTGATTGTCGTATTCCCTTTGACTTCCGCCAGTGGGCAGCAATTCGAGATTATTCCCAGTTAGCTCCTAAGTAGTTCTGCAGTGTATCCTTTAGATGTACCGCAGAAAGGCTAGGGATCATGCAAACGCATTTGGGCTTCACGCTTTGCGAGACAGTCAGCCCTTTCGTTGCCTTGAAACCCTTCATGTCCATGAACCCTCCACAGCGTGACCAGTGATCGGACTTTAAAAAAATTCTGTGTGGTAATCTGGAAAAAAATGTGGTGGATCTCAAAAAAATGTGGTAGATCTTTGGGTTTGGATCAAACTTTGTACAAAAATTAAAAAAATTCTGCAAGGTTTCACCCAAATGGGAAACTTTTTAGTTAGACTCTAAAAACTTTAATTTTAGTATAATAAAGTGCAAGATTGAAGTTGCTAAAAATTGCGTTGAGTTTCGGAAATTATTTTCCTTGACAGTGTAAAGCAGTTCCTTCCATATTAGGATACTTTTCGAACATATTTTAAGAGATTTCTGCAACCTTGCGGAGTGCTGCCAGCTTTTCTTTTTATCACATCACGAAATAGCGAACAAATGTGGCACGTACCAGAAACAGCTAATTGGGATTTGCCGATTTTTTACAATTTTCAAGTAAAAGTAAACAACGCCTCAGAAACCTTTCATCCATTTAAATTTCCTAATACTTTCACAAAAATCGCCGTTTTTTAATTCTATAAATTCTTTTTATAAATCATATATTTTGCAATTTAACACAATAAAACCGCGTTTTCTGTCGAAAAATTGATTACTGAGAAAATTTACTATTTTACGATTTATTTTATCCTCCCATTCGGATTTGTTTACTTATGTCAAGCAAAAATAAAACTACTCAAAAACGCGAATATTTGGTAGATTTCAGACCTTGAGTGGTAGATGTGGTAGACGCTCAAAAAAGTGGCAGATCTACCACAATGTGGTAGAAGTCCGATCACTGAGTGCGACGCTATTGTGGGCTCGCAGGTGGTTCAAGAGTTTACAAGCCTTGATGCCGTTTTAAAAGACTCTGCCTGAACGTCCGACATAATATTTATTCTGGCCTCATTTGCCTTCTACGATGACATTCGCGAACACAGACTTCGATTGGGAAGACTCCGCCTGAAATATGATTGAGTACGAGCCCATTGGCAGACTTTTCTGGAATCTTGGTCCAAGTATGTCATAAATACGGTGACCATCCGTACTTTATTTCAAAGGACAGTCCTTTATTTTAACCCCCTGTCCTATATAATTTTTTTCAAAATAAAGGACGCCTTTTGTCCTTTATTTCTTAAACTGTCCTTTAAATCAGCTCTGCATTTTTCAGAGGTAAATTTTTAAACACAGAATATGAAAAATAAAAATGTCCCTTATAAAATATAGTGAAAACCTTCGCCAGTTTGTTTCGCACCCAACTTCCCTCGCTAGGGCAGGCACCTTGTCGTTGGTGCGGGGGCTTAGCTGCATCACCAACCAGCCCTCTGGTTTGAGGTAACGCGGATGTGCAGACCTCCGTGCTACCTTCTCTCTAGACTTGGGCTGCTGGAGAACAGTGACCAAGAACTGCCACCTCCTAATCCAGGGTGTTAAGCGACACCGTGCNATTGGACGGTTTGCAGCCAGGAGGGTATAAACCGGCTGTATTTGAACGGCGCCTTTCCGACACCGGGCCGCATCGGGGAGTAACGGTGGCCTTACCGCGACAAGGGGCGCTGGCGCGGCGGACTTTTGAAGATCCCCTACGAAAATTTAGACCACTGAGCTCGCCTCGTCGAGCAGCTGGTCGTACGAACAAGATGATGACAAAACAACGCCAAGAAACAGCAGCGCGTGGGAAGGCCCAATAAGTGCTGGGCGGAAAGGCAGTTTCCTAGACCAG
>NW_016164355.1:0-31982 GCF_001687245.7 Rhagoletis zephyria | reverse complement strand
CCAAACACCAAACATAACATGGCGATCCTGCCACTTTTCAAACATAACAGTGGTAAAAAATATAAAATAATATCCATCATTTTATCCAGAACTTTTGGTCACGGAACATNGTGGTAAAAAATATAAAATAATATCCATCATTTTATCCAGAACTTTTGGCCACGGAACATCAATGGTAAATCTTAGCTGCTTTAAACTTGCACTACAAAACTAAATTCAGTGTACTTTGTGAGCTGCACCTTTTTCAACTGTACTTCAGAGAGCGAAAAATGTATTTCAGTTAAATCAGTTGTGTTTCCAATCCACAAAACTTACTTCAGCTTCATAAATTATTAATCTCTAAACTTCAGACACCGCAAAGTGTACTTAAGATTGGTAACTAAATATTTTGAAAATATCTCTCAAAGTTGTAACATTTAACCTTTTCTCCAGAGACAATCCTTATAATGGGAGAAAATACATGGGTAGTTATGATATCTGCAGATGTGGCTGATGGGTTTCATTTTTGGTCCCAGTAACATCTTAACTGGCAAAAGTTGTTCCTAACAGCGGTCGCCCCTCGGCAGGCAATGGCAAACCTCCGAGTGTAAATATTTCTGCCATGAAAAACTGCTTCTCATAAAAATACAATGGCTGTTCAGGGTCGGCGTAAAATAGTAGGGCCCTCCCCTTTGTGTGACAACATCAAGGTACACACCACCAAATAGAGGAGAACCTCGGCCAAACACTAACATATGTGTAAACGGGAATCTTTTATTATTATTATTAAGGCAAATTCGTATAATAATATTAAAACTTAAATAAAACTGACACAAAAAGTGTATTGCAAAATTAATGATTTTGAATAAACTCTTGAAACGATGTCGACGGGAGAATCATTTATACTACTGTACTCCAAGTTCTCAAAGATAGCAACATAAGCATTTTTTAAACTTATTTAAAACGGTTTATCGACCCATTCAATATGACTATCAAAATTTTACGTATTCCCTATTACTCGTTTTCGTTTAACAACTTTTCCTAACTCGATACGAAATTGCTTATTGTTGTGGCGCTCTGCTGTCAGCGTGCAAGTTGAACTTCATTTACAACTATGCAAAAAAAAATTTTAACTTCATCCATAAAATAAGCAGGCAATAAGCGTGCACTTTCAGCAGCTGTTGCCAGAAGTGCAAAAATTTATTTCTACGCAACACGTCGCCCCAAACTTTTTAATGCAACATTTCGCATATAGAAAGTATTTGAGTTTTTATTTTTCGGAGCTAAAAGGATACAAAATACAAGTTTTTATATAATAAAATGAAAAACTTGCGTATTTGTATATGAATCGAATAAAGCAACACCTGGGTGTCTGCTTACAATACATATGTGTGTATTTACATGTGGCAACTTTGAGTCAAGCAGCAGCAGGGATAAAAATTAAAAAGAGCAAAACAAAATGTTTTTAACACTTACGTATACATATAATGTTATACACACAAAACACTAGAAAGGGTCAGTTTTATATACTCATTTAGCACCTATGTAACTACCTAATAAGTATGTACCAGAGCGCTGCACGAGTGATTCATTGTGCGCGTACTACGCACGTCATACTAGCTTACTTCTTGTTACAATTTGAGTATGCGTAAGACGCAATTATACGCAATCCATATAAGTCACGTACGTAGCGTAGAATGCATTGCTAGTTGTGCATGCGTACGTACATAACAAAACTAAAGTAATATGGGAATGATGTTGTCTGATGTCTTGGCCGTTCTGTGGTGAACATCGATTTCCCTTATCTTATGCGGCACCGTGAATTACTTTGAAAGCTCGCCTAATTACTATCGCGAACTACCTCATCCAACGCCCACATTCTTAATTCAATTTGTCAGTTTTCTGTCTCTGTGTTACATATTACAAAGTGGGTACGAAATACAAGTTATTATTAAAAAAAATTTAGCATGCGTAGTAGCATGAGTAGTATGAATAGTAGCATGAATAGTATGCGTGAGTAGTATGCGTGGCAGCATGAGTAATATGCGCATAACTAATTTTTGTACTCATACCTGCTACGATGTCACTCCTCGCAAACTTTTTCTTTGAAAGTACGCTTTATAATCGTACTTTCTATATGTTATACCTACTATACGTACGCATACTTCTTGTTTCGAAATGCGCATTTTTATACTCATGACATACTCGTTGCAGTTCTCTGGTATGTACATACATATGTAAGCTAGGAGTACTTGGTACTACCAAATGAATAACAGTTGTTTCTGTTGTAACTCCTGGTAGTGCAGAGAGAGCCGATGGTGACTACTGCTGAAATACACGGCAAGAAGTCGATCGGCAGTCGACGGAGTTTAGTTGGTAGATACCGATTTATCAGTCCTGTAGTCGCTCCCCCGTACTGCAGGGTAGCTCAGTAGGTGGCATATTTTTCCATAAGCTGGATATAGTTGCAACTTTTTCTTCTGCGGTAGACACTTTGTATTAACCGTAGATCGAGCTTAAAAAATAATTCATAAATGAAGCCATGTATAATTTTTGATACATACTATAGTTCATAGGAAAAACTGATTTATTACAAAATCTTACTTTAGAGTTTTAATATGTTTATTTTTATTGCTACATTATATGCAAGTATTTTTTAAGAGTTTACATGTTTAGGTGTTATTTATGCAATCTATGCAAACATTTTTGGCATGTTTGTCATTACAGCACGGCTTTTTACATGAAAAACAGAATGACGAAGTCCACTTATTTTTGTTTTCTCCAGAATGAAAGCATTTTTGACACCTTGCGCGGTTTTTTTTCGCAGACTTATCAGTTTTTTGTTTTTTTTTATGGGCCAGCATCATTATCATTAATAACGGGGATATTCTTACTTGAGAGTTTCGAAAGCAGCGCCAGAGATAGTTCATTTCTTGGGCCTTGTTTACGTTTTTCCATATAAGACTTTGCCAACGAAATTGCCAACTCATGCAGGAAACATTTACGTTTTGTGTGCTTTTGAGTTTGCTTCTAATTGGGGTCGATTTCGTTGTATAAAATAAAAGAATTCAAAGCGGAAATATCAATAATGTTGGAAAATACCGCCATAGTCCAACGATTATTTTTACGTTTACAACTGTAGCAACTTAGCATTTTGTCAACCGTGTCCACGCCTCCCTTCGTTGAGTTATAAAAAGAGATTATTTCGGGCAACTTTTTAGAGTCATCCCCAATATTAGGTGCGTGATGCATTGTACTCATGACAAGTGTACACTTGTTTTTATGACTGATGTACGAAACGAGACTGGTATCAGGAGTAAAGGCAAAAGTTGATTCATATCGTGGAATTTTTTTGCAATTCAGTAGCTTTGGGGGAATAGATCTTTTATTTTTGCGCATAGTTCCAACCATTGTCATATTCTTTTGTAATAGTTTTTGGCCAAGGCTGTGAGATGAAAAAAAAATTGTCCATGGTGACGTTATGCCCTTTTAGTCCATCAACTAAATCAAGAACAACCCGTTCTCCTTGATTCCTCTCAGGATTTCCTGTCACACCTTTTCCCAAGTAGGGCTGTATTTTCCATACATAGCATGTGCGTGAATCAACAAGTAGCCAAAATTTTAAACCATATCTCTCTGGCTTCGATGGAATGTACTGGCGAAATTTACAACGACCATGAAATCCCAATAATTGCTCATCCACAGTAACAGAATCAGTAGGATTGTAGAATGTGGGAAGCCGTTCAGACCATTTTCCCCAAAGGTTTCTAATTGGTGCGAATTTGTCATCATTTCTTTGGCCTCGTCGGGTGAGCACATCATCAAAACGAATGACTTTGTGGATATATAAAAATGTTTTCTCAGACATAATTGACCGAAATATTGGCCGTCCACAATATTCATCAAACAAATCATGCAAAGTTTCATTTTTGGATCTGATAAACATATAGTAGTTATAAGTTTATATTTTTTTAAACTTTTCTGTTGTTAAACTTACTTATATACACCGGCCAGCAATAATACGGCCAAGTAGGCATGAAATAAATCCTCGTAAATTTCGATATGGTTAGACCCATGTATATACTTTCCGTAGTTGTTTGAGTTATCAATTACAATTTTTGATAGTGACGGCGGAAAAAGTAGTAGGAATGAATCCCGAATATTGTTCACCCGGCTGGATGCAAATCTTGTTACACCTAAAGCCCAGTAATCTTAATTCTATGACACTTCAATAAACAATTACTACTAACCTGGGCGTAAATTTATGATATTTTCTCTCCCCAATCGACCAGTGGCGTAAGGCTCGCTACGCCAAGTAGTACCATCTTTTGCTATATACATTGGATCAGCTTCTGAAGTACTGCCAATAATGTCATCCGGTTCAGGTAAGCAGCTTTCAGACGAACTGCTTTCAATTTCAGTTTCAGGATCGGAAACATCTTCATCCTCTTCACTCTCATCCAGTACTTCATTCACTAGTTCCTCAAAGGTCAAAAACCGTGGACGCGACATTGTTTTGAATACACACAATTATGTGACAAAATAAATGAATCTTCAAAAAAGCACCCCAAGAAATAAAAACACACCACAAATACCAAAAATCGCGTAGCGAATGACGTGCACCGCAGCAAAAAAACGTTTGAATTGCCATATGTATCAAAAATGATACATAGCTCGAATTATGAAGTTTTTGAATTTCTCATGGCCTACTTGCAAAATTTTTTGAAAATATGTTTAAAAATAACAGCAATAACAAAATAAACATAGTCGCGAAGAATGCAGCACTCAATTTTTTTTTTAAAGAAGTTATGATAAGATATAAAACAAAATGTATCATTTTTGATACAAAGCTCGATTAACGGTTAAATAATCATCATGTTAACTTTTTAATATTTACCTAGATTTCAATTATCTGCAAACTGACTCACAAACTTCTGAGTGTTTTCCAAATAGTAATCGTCAACCGCAATTAAAATGGACACTGTTAAATCGTTTAAAATCATTTTTTATTCAAAATGTTTACCTATCTCACCGTGTCATAATAAAAAATGTGCGAAAACCTGTAAGTCACAAAAAGTAACAACTTAATACACTATGTACCATCGCCGCGCTTACAGAGTAAAGTCAACCAACTTCAGTCAAAATTTAGATTTGGACAAAATGCTGCTGTTTCCGTTTGACAATTGTGCATACTCTGTCACCTTTTTTGTTTATCCTCACTTGCATCGCGAAAAATTGGTTACCCCAACAAAAAAAGAGAAAATAAGCAATTCGGAAGGAAGATAAACAATGAAACCACATGTATATGTATGTATGTATACAAGTATGTAAATAAACGCGTAAGTTCCTAGGTACAAACATATATATGTATGTGCAGATGTGTGAGGTGCCAGAATCGGCTGGCAACAAATCGTTACAGAC
Source organism: Rhagoletis zephyria (assembly GCF_001687245.7). Classification (NCBI taxonomy): domain Eukaryota; kingdom Metazoa; phylum Arthropoda; class Insecta; order Diptera; family Tephritidae; genus Rhagoletis; species Rhagoletis zephyria. Next base: position 26,582 of record NW_016164355.1, on the reverse strand, counting down.
ACAATGCAACAGCAGTGCCAGTCAGACAGCGAGTTGATTTATTGCCAATTTTATGGAGTCATCTCTCGCATTTACGACTGCACATAAACGCATTGTTCTACGCCTACAGTGTCACACAAAAATTGTGTACATTCATATTGCGTTTTCGAAAGTAGGCGTAAATAGTGGTACATATAATAAAATAGCTACATTTAAAACTTTTGATGGGATTTTTTATATAGAATCCAGCAGGGAACTATTTGGATGGTGTCGTGATCAAGAACGCTCTATGTATTTTAATAAATTTCTGTTTGGTTGCAGGTCTGAACGCTAGTTAGGTGATACTGTTCTAGGTATGGTGACGCTTGGAAGCCAAACAGAGCCTATTCAGGCCTTGGCCGTGTTAGATGTAATTTAAAGAGCTTCACAAAAATATTTACTGCACGGGAAGTAATGACGCCATTTCAAATGTGGAGTTTCCAATAAAAGATTTCAAATTTATTGACAGATTTAGTTTTATAAGTGATCACCACGATTTCTCTCCTACTAAATATTGGCTTATTTTGGGGTTATATTTTTAAGATTTTAAACTGCTACAACACTTAGGTTTTACAGATATAACTTTCATTTTCGAAATATAAGTTTTTAGATCAAAATTGTGTACAAATTCAATATCAATCTGACAAACATTAAGCATGTTAACGCAAAAAAAAAAATTTAAATTCGAAAATTTTTTTTATCAATATTCGAAAACCGCTCAAATGATTTTGCTTTCGTTTTCTTCTATCAAGAATTCAAATTATTTCCTTTCGTTTGGCATATGGGAATATGAGAAATATTGGCTGAAATCTTCTAAGTATGTTTATTTGATTAAAGTAAATACAATTTATTTTATTCCTTAATTATATGTAGAAGGGTTGCCACCTGTTTTTAAAATATAGCTGAATTTAAATTACGGCAATTAGAAAATTTAAATATACATCATATGGGTATTAAACGAAAGAGGTTGTGGGTTTTAACTTTTTGGACAGGGTTGCCACCTTTCTGCAACTGCACTTTTCTCCGAAAAAACTTTATATATTATATATAAAACTGCAAACACAAAAATATTCTAAAGATTAATGGCCTTATTCATAAAAAATAAAATAAGCTGAAAGAGCTCCATAAAGTGATACTTTCATAAAAATTTTCGATTTACAAACCTAATAAAATCTTCTTTATTTTTTGTAAATTTGGGTATAAGTTTAAAGAGTTCGATTTTGCATAAGGTTTGAAATTTTACTTTTTTAAATTTAATTTTGAATTGAAGAAAATTTTAAGTCGAAAAACATTTGGAATATTTAAAAAAAAGTTAACATGTGGACACTTGTTTGAGTCACTGTGTGTATGTACGCAGTCGCATGCATATGCGTAAACAGCTCCGTTGGCTGGCAGAAAAATTTTGCGCGTTGATTGCTGCTGATTTTGCTTCCCCTCCTCAGGGTGTGGCACTTTGAAATTCTTGAAGCACTTCTCTACCATACCAATCTACGAACCAATAAGCTGCTTCCGTCTCAAGCATTTGTCATCGTAGTTTATCAGATTTATCTATACTTTTTTTTTCTGCTGAGTATTTTTTTCATTTAACACTTTTTGCCAATACCTTCAAGTGTCCTTTATTCTGCTGCTGCAACAATGCATCGTAGAAGCAACAATTTGTTTGTCGCAAATTTTCATGCGAATTCCCGCTGTCAGTCGCGCAACTTGCGTGTGAGCGTACATATGTATGTACGTGTTGTCACGCACAAATTAAACAACATATTTTCTTTTCTCCTCTTCCGTAATGCAATAAAAAATTCTTTACTTTTTACTTTTTCCCGTTATGCATTTTCCATTTTTTGTGCTGAATTTTTTCATTTTTGCATTTTTCATTTTCATTTCTCAATTTTTAATTTCCTGTTCAATGCACTTCTGCATTCCCCTGTGGTGTGCGACACGTCGTATGAGCATTGCATTTTCATCAGCTCGGCGTCAAGTGCTTCCAGTGCTCTCAGTGTTTGCTTGCAATGTTAACAGGTTTGAGTGGTGGTCGAGCAACTGTAAGTGATTGTGAAAAGCGGTTGCTAGATAGCGGTTGTGGGAAATTGTCGCAAGTGACGCCTGTGATTGCTGCAAAAACTGTAAAAACAGCTGTAAACAATTTTTTTTCGAAGCACGTTGCTTCGCGGTTAGATAAGTTTAGCTGAAATGGCCTCATAAAATGTTAGCGCTTATTTGAAGTGTACGTATGTACATATGCATGTATGTATGCATGTATGTATGTACGTGCTTATACTACATATGAGGCATTCTTTGTCAACTGAAGTGCCCCGCTGTCCAAAATTGGTTAAGGGTATATATTCCAGGAAATTCAATAAAATTTTTATTTTATGAGAGAAGTGTTTTTTTTTTTTTAATTTCGAGCAAATCAAATCCAATGTGGCGGACAAAAATTAAGATTAATTATTCGATTCGCTTTAAATTTGTTATTAAGCGCTCTAGGGGTCGTTGATTTTTAAAATTCAAATATCAAATAAAGCGAAAAAATTTTTGTCCGCCATATTGGATTTAAAAAAAAACCCCACTTATGGCCGATTTTTTTAACTGAACCAATTCTGCAGCGAGTATTAACTAATTATCAAACAATCGTGATAATTTTGGTTATCACAGACCTCTAAAACTCCGGAGTAACAAATTGGCAAATTTCTAGTGAATCAAATCATTTTGCAAAAACTTTGCCCGCCATCTGTGTTTCCAGACTCGCCACTCATAACCTATAACTAAACATTATCGAATTTTCACGAATATAGCCGACTTTTTTTACCTGAACCAATTTGTGAGAGAGTAGGGCTTCAGTTGACGAAAAATGCTTCATATGTACCTACATAAGGGCGGGTCAATTTGTATGTGAGCTTTTTTGGACTATGAGCATATAGCACAGATATTTTCTACGTGCAGTTCTAAGCAAATTTGCGGCAGACTTCATGGGTCTAAAATCAATTTTTAGTTTGCCAAATTGCGAAAGCAGGCTTCTTATCGTTTCGCTGTAATGTCGTAAAGCAATGCTTAAATTTTGTATAAAACCTGCCATAAGGGGTTTTTGGTATGCGCATGGTAAAAACATTGGCCCGCCCTAATGTACATACAAGTAAGTAAATATGTATGAAGTTCATATTTACATTGTCTGCACCTCGCGCGCACTTGCATACGAATTCAAATTCCAGATGTATAAACAATAGGGCAGTCCAAAAATGCATGTGAAAAAGTGAAGCCGGAATTTTAATCCTGTACCCCTGATTTTTTATTTCAAAATCATAAAACATTAAAAGGTCGGCTTAAAGTTTTCCCTGTAGTTTATATGGGGAGAAAAAAAAATTTCGTGGAAATGGTAGATATAAATTCTTGAAAGTATATATCTTTCCATCAGAAAAGTCTGTTTTTCTTCTTCCAATATTAAGACCCAATAGTTTGTTTAGAAATTTTTTAATATAAATAAAAAATAAGTTCTTTATTTGCCCCCCATTGCATTTTGGTGTTTTAGAGGACCTTTAAAAAAAATACTGAAAAATTGTTAAACAAACAATTTGGTATTAATATTGAAAGTCCCTTAAAGAGAAACAAAATTCTCCTAACGAAAAAAATTGATTTTTAAGAATTATATACAATTCCTTCGAAAATTAGTTAATTTCCATATAAAACACATGGAAAACTTTAGGCGGCCTCTAACTATTTTTTCATTTCAAAATAAAAAGCTGGGTATAAGTTTTTCAGTGTATAACGGTCCTAGGGGGTGAGAGCATTAAAATTCTGACTTTACGATTTTTTTTCCCCCCGCCCTAATGCGCATACATACATATACTTGCAGCTTGCGTTTTTTTCTTTTAATTTGTCACACAAAAGTAAAAAGCTGCAGCAGAAATTGCGACCGTTACATTTAAAGTGGTCAACAGTGCTGAAATGCCAGACAATGCCGGCGAATAGTGGCATGACTATAAACTTAAATTCTATCTGCCCACAAAAAGTATAAGTGGCACACACAAATACAAAGGCACAGTTGTCCATATAAATTCGACCAATTTCTCACTTTTTCACTTTACTCATTCCTCTCTCGCTTACTTCTCTGTCTGCCGTGGCGGCGTTGGTTAAGTTATTACTCTGTCTTAAGTGCGAAAGCATGTTTTTGTGGCCAGAAAAAAACAGATTTAACCGACTCGTCTTAACTCTTTCGGTCTGTACTCTTCATTGCTATTTTCTGTTTTAAGTTTTTATTCCTTTGCTCGTTTCGTTAGTTTTTAGTGCCCATAATCCTTGGGATTTCTGCCGTGACTACTAGCTGCAAGGGTGTTATTTTGAATTTTTTTTTTTTCGGTTAGTTTTTGTTGGTGTTTCTTCTTGCTTGTATTTGTCTGTCATCGCGCAAAGCTGACAAATTAGTTAAGCCGCATCAGAGCTGAGTGACAGAGGCCACATAAAACAGAATGAGTCGGCCATGTGACATATACAAGTGAAGCGTTATAAACAAATATGCTCGGACGGACATGTATGCATGTGCCTTTACACTTTTTTCTAAAGTAATGTTGACTAAGAACCAAATGCTCTTATAGGAGATTTGTTTTTAGTATTTCCACAGTCGAAAATGCATTGTAATAACAAAGCCATAACTGCAGTACATTGCTACAAACACGATTTTTTATGGGAATTTAAGTCAAGTTCGGTTAAAATAGGTTAGGTTTGGGTGGTTGCTCCAGGTGAGTGCAATAACACCATACGTAATAAGGCCATAGTGGCTTTATTTCGCTTGGTGATTGGAAATAAAACCATAATTTCGGTACGGCCTTATTTCCAACTAGAAATGGAAATAAAGCCATTATGATTTTATTTCCCTTTATAAAATATTTGTCTGAAAAACATAAAACTAGTTTTTGCGAAGATGGGTGGGGAGGAGCGCGTGTGCAGTGCAGCGTGACGCGCGGATCGCGAGCGTAGAATATGGCATGAAAATAAAGGCGCTATAGAAACTAAGTAAGTTTTTGAAAATTTGTTTGCGAAAAAGACTTAACTAAATGTTAATAAGCTAATACCTTATAATTTCTTTCTTCACTGTTTCTTTATAACCATTGCTCCTGATTAAAAAAGAATGGTTTCCGCTTTGCTAAACCATTTAAAATCGATCTGCGTAATGATCGTAAGAAATATTGCAGTAGATAGGCGGGCTTACATTAACCCAAAAGGGTAAAGAAATTAGTTATCATCTGTGTCAAAAGAAGCAGCTTATTCGTGTCATCGATGACAATGGGCAGTCATTTTTATGTGCAGAAGAGCTTACGTTACTGACTACCGCCATTCTTGCGCTTACATAATTCTTTGAAAAGTTTAAATAAATGACGTAAATTTGGTGGAAAAATAAATCGAGCCACCAAGCTGTACCGAATAAGAGATACTGAGCTGTCGTTGAAAGGTAAATAAAGATCACAAAAAATGTGGCCAAAGACCTTCGAGATTTTATAGTGTTTTCCGATAGCTGTGAGGGTTTCGTACATTACACATAAAAGCGCCGAAAAGTGGGATCGGTGAGATCACCAAGATCCACAGCGGTGTCCAGATGATGCTTCCTGCTGGAGTGTCCCTTATTCCATGCCTCAAAACGAGGTTCTCACATACACTTGCCAACAACACCCAGCCTAATGGCTTTTGACTTATAAGCCCTAAGAAAAAAGTTCACTCCAAAGCACTGAAGGCACTGAATGTTACCTACGGTACACGTTATTGAAAGTTCGTATAGGTCAGGACAGGACTGAGCTATGTTCTCAGGGCAGACCCACGTGAATTGCTTAATCATATTCTCTATCACCGCAGTAGTTTGTAGCTCCTTAGGGTTTTAAAATAATATTACTTGTTTGCAAAAATATTTTTTTTAATTTTTAAAATGCGAAGGAAAGTTAAGAATCGTCTACTGTTTCTGAAGAGTTAGAAACTTTGTTCACTTTACTAATTCAAAAGAAATTGTATCGCAAAAACAACACTAATTAATATAATCGCTATAGTATTGTTTTTTTTTTATACAGGCTCATATTATTTTCAAATTGACTATGCTAAAATATTACATCGTCCCCTTTCGTCGCTCATCATGCCTTGCGTTTCTCCAGCAAAACTTGTTATAGTCAAAAAATCCGATTTTCCCCAAAATTTGAATTAAATCTAAGACAAAGAAAAAATTTTAATTGCGTGTTATGTCAGCTTTGCAAAAACATTTTTCTTTTCATACCTAATGACAACAATGAGGATTGCATCTATTGTTTCATTTTTCTTTGCGGCGCATCAATGTTTTACGCTTCATGCAGAGCAAACAATTTTCATTTGCTGTTCTTTGCTTAGCGATTCGTTATTTTATTGCAATTTCATTTTACCAAAAGAAGCTTAAGTAGACGTTTTTAGTTAGTCGGCAACCTAAAAGTGCTTTGTGAGTACGCAATTTATTATTTGCCCTCCTGCTTTGTAGAGAGCCTAACAAGTACATACTAGTTAGATACAAGTAGCATTGTATAGTACTAGTATATTCAGATAAAGTTCAAAGAAAGTCAACAAAAAAGGTTATGATGAATAAGGCGTTTCTTTTTAAAATAATAAAAATAAAAATAAAAAACTGCTTCCACACCTTTTTTTCGTATACACGCACACATAAAGAAATTTTGTCGACTTTGTTCAACAACTCACTTTCATTTAAAGATAACGCGAGATAATAAAATAAAAATAAGCAAGCATGCCAAGTACCTACATACATATAAGAGCCGCATGTGGCAATGAGTTTGAAAAAAGCAATAATTAATAGTCGAAAGAAGAACAAAGAATAGAAAATAGAAATAATTAATAGCACCCGCTTTCGCTCTAACCTTACCTTTAATTTAGCTTTAACCACCCTAGTTCTTAAGTACACTGTGATTAATTGCATTAATTTTTAAATACAGTAAATCCGAGTGCGAAACTGATTTAGCGTACTAAGTAAGTGGCATTTGAGACAGAAATAAGCTTTAAATGCTTAAATTTGCATTGCTTAATCAAAGCACAGAATTATTTTTGCTTCAATGGATAGGGAAATTAGAAATTGTCATCGCTATCCTGACAGCCGGAAGGTTGGGGAGAAAGAGGCGAAGGGCCAAAGATGTAATGCATTAGTACATAATTACTGGGTAGTAACGCGTAATATATATGAGCACTCACATACACCCATTTACACATCTGACCTTAGATTAGGTTAGGTCAATTTTATTTGAATAAAATTCAAGATCTTCGTTATATTTTTGTTTAAATAAATCTGTATAACTAGTATGCAAAAGTCGGATTATAAAATCTTGAAATAAAACTACTTTGAGAAGCACGAACTTACAATGTTTTAAAATAAGGGAAAGTGCCTAATGGTCTATGTTAGGCTACCCCTGCTTTGATAATCAAAAGACCTAATAAACCCTTATATATTGAACCAAATATATTAGGATATCCTAAGGGACAACACTTACCATATATGTATTGTTTAAGAGCTTTTTTTTAGTACCCATAAATATTTAGTAATATTGCATATTAATTTTCTAAACAAAAGATTTAATAACAAGTAATTTTTAGCAAAAAAAAACCGACTTCAAGTCTCATATAAAAAAAAAATATATATATATATTGTTTAAGCGACTTATGCATTTCCCGCATAAACAAAGAACAGCGAACACACACACGCACTTGTATATTGCACTCCCGCCCAAAACCAAGTGCAGCGAATAAACAAACGCTCTTGTGCTTAAAAATAATTCGTTCGTTCTTCATTGGGTATGCATTTTTTAATGCACTTCTCAACTGCCGCAGAACAAAACCTACTAAAGTAGTTAATTGCTGGCACTCCCAATCATGTTCAACTTGCTTGACGCATCAACCCACATGCTCAACACTTCCGCTTGATGCATCACCACTCCTCCGGAGTGGTTTTAAACAGCAAAAGCCAAAGCAGCTACAAGCTGTTGGGGCTCTGTATGACTTTCAGCATACAGAGGTGGTACAAGAGCTACCATTGGCCACCGCGCCTACCCAATTTTTGAACTTAAATAAATCACCGATGCTCAACACTCCGCTTGACGCACACCCCCAAAAACTCTTACAGAGTTTAAGCGGCAAAGCCACCGCGCTACAAGCCGTAGGGACTCTGCATATATATATCTCATGATCCACTGATCGGATCTTAACCAGATTAGTATGGGACCACCTCTGAGACACTACGACACCGATATCGAAATCGGTTGACGTGGTCCAAAGCTATGCGGTAACATACATAAAAAAAAAAAATATTCCGACGAACTGATAACCTCCTCCTTTTTTGGAAGTCGGTTAAAAATAAGATGGAAGATATCAAAGATGTCCATATTTTGATGTTTCATTTAACTATAACTAATTTCGAACAATTTATATAACTTATCCGAATATTCTCCTAGGAAACACCCATCCAGATAATCTTAACATGCAAAACATTATCTGAATACAAAATTTCATCAAACGCGTTAGAGATGTTTCCGAGAAATCTATGGACATATTGATATACTTATGTATATACACAAGAATTGATCGGTTAAAGTAATAAGATAGGTGGGTGGTGGCACGGTCATATTGTTAAACTTAAAAAAATCCGATTTCTTACTAAAAAGTTACCAAATTTCCTACACAAACTTTCCCTGGTCCCGAGTAGGTATAATTACTAAGTTTCATTGATATATGGAATATGGGGTTTTGACCGAATATGACCACCGCGATTTTCCAACTAAGACGCCTTAAAAGTCTTAATTATTTTACTATTTCTTTTAATTGTTAATGTAATACGGGATTCCCACCAGGGATTAAATGGAAAATATTGCAATGAAAAATTTGACCATTAAATAGTCATCCTGTAAATACGTTCAAAAGATATTAATTTCCTCATGACATTTTATAAGTTCTACCAATTTTTTGTCATTTCAATGCCTTTTAGAAATTCGGCATAAAAGCTGAAGCACAACACCGGCGAACGGCAAATTTTTCGTCGCGAATGGTTCGCTGAAATAATTAAAACACACTGCTTTATATGAGAACGCGCACAATCAAAGCAAACGGCGAAGTTTGCTCGACGACTGTTCGCGACGATAGATTTATTTCTATCGCCGCGGTCAACGGCAACGACAAAAAAAGGCCATGATGACCATACCTTAAAAGTTATCGTAATCTTTGTTTAAAAGTAAAATAATATACCTTATATTTTTCTATCAGAGATTAATCTAGTAAAACGTAAGTTTACTAGTAGTTATATTTAAAGACTATTTCTATATTTTAAACTTCTTCTTGCTGGTATTTTCCCTCTTCGTTGTAAAAGCTTCCTTCTTGAAACATGATCACCTTATCAGCTGACAGCATTCGAACCGCTCGATAGCGCTCTATTTGTGTTTCAGTAAGCGAATTAGCTGGGCGAAAGTTGGTCGTCGGCATCGCTCTTCTGGGCGAAATTTGCCGTTCGCCGGGTATTGTGTTTCAAGCATAACTCTATTATATTGCAAAAGCAGCGCTAAAAGTTACGTATACGACATGTTGGTTTTAGCACAGTCAATTTGGCACAATTTTTAAGCATACCCCGGAAAAATTCCCTACCGGATGAATGATATTCCATCTTGATCGGACTGTATGTGACAGGAAATATTTTTTAATAAATTTAAAAAGTTTGGCAATTGGCCAATCGCTTCTAATAGTATCATTGTCAGGCCAACCCAATATGCATTCACACGTGCATTTACATAGATATATGTATGATGACAACTTGTATTGGACCAACCTCTTGCGTAAAAAGCTAACTAAATATTCAAATTTTGTCAATGTTTATTCAGTTGTAGGAATTTATAGAAACAGAAAATTAGTGATCGATATTTACGGATAGTTATCAAGCTATAAAAATTATTATTATTTATCATTATCGTTTTCATTAACGAAATTTACCCAGTTATCAAAATGATCAACTAAAATTTTTCAATTTATCGAACCGAAGGTTTTGGAATATTCGAAATATATCGAGTAATCGAAATTACAAGGTTACATAAGTTTATCTAATTATCACTGCTTATCGAATTTTGTCGTGTCAGCAGAGTGCAAAGAGTTATCGTAGTTTGTCGATATCTTTTCAAAAATATGAAAGTGTCAAGGCTAGCCGGATTATCGAAATTTATAGAGGTATCCAAAGTTTATCGAGTTATCGATTTATATCGAGTTATATACGTTTTTGAGTTGTCAAAATTTATCGAGCACTCGAAACGCGCCGTTACCGAACTTTTTCGAAATTTATCGATATAAGTTAAGTTATCGAATTTTGTTGTGCTTTTATATCAATGTTCTTTTTTTAATTCATTGAGTTATTGATATGTATCGAATTATCGAAATTCATCGACACACTGTAATGTATCGGGTGAAATTCAAGTCCTGCCAAATATCTTCAAAAATATAAGAAATTGTGATCAAGTTTTAGTTCTAAAGTAGGAGATTTTTCTTAGAGTAATTTTGTACATCATAAGTTTAGCGACGTGCTAGTTAAGTTAGAAGGCCCTCCAAGGGTCTTAAAATACTAGACAAACGGATGTTAACTGGCTTTCCTAGTATAATTAAAACCTTTGCGCACCCAAATATGTGCTAACTCTTGACTATTAATGCTTACATACAAACATTTAACGCCTTGCACATTTTCACTTTTCCTCCGGAATTCATCAGCTGTTCGCCACATTTGCTACGCTTCTTCAATTTATTCACTTTCACAGCGCTACGCTCATTTAATTCACTGACTTTCGCTGCTTGCCGGTTGTAGGTGCAGTTGTTGTTTTAGTAGTTTACGACTTTCATAGCCTTTAATAAGCTAGCACTTTGTGCACTTAAATATTGCTACACAACTTTCATTTAATTATCTAAAGTTGAACATAAGCGTGTTAAACTTTACACGCAATCACACAAGCCAACATAAGCACATAAAAACGTACCTACATATGTACAGTTGTATGTATAAATATCAATTTGTGTTTGGATGTAACCACAAATGCATACATGTATATATAAATATTTGTGTCTATGAAGGTCGTCGCAGTTATTTATTTATGCACGTATGTAAGTATGTTTTGGTACACTTGAAAATTTGCTGCACTTTATTCCGCCACCACTTTTGTGCCACTTCTGTTGTGATCAGTTTTTACCACAAATGCCGACGAATGACTTTTATTAGACACACTCGTATCCGCGCAATTGCACTGCACACACACTCCTACACACACACACACATGCACATTAGCACACCACACGATATAAAGTTCTTCACACTTTCACTTTGCCACATGGTGTGCGGCAAGTGCTGTATATGGGCATGCAGCATGCTCACCCGTTGCCACAATCACCGCTATTGAGGCGTGCCACGTTCTCATTTCAAGCTCATTCATGCACTTTGCTGCATTCACTTCTTCTCTCTGGCCCCTTTTATATGTGACTTAAATGTCAGTTCATGCTGCTGCTGCTACCGCTGGCCTGCTGCAATTTAAAGTTTCCTGATCAGCTTTCATGCTTTTTTTCCGCTCGCCAACTGCGCCAGTTAGCGTCTCTTACGCTGCATGCTGTCTGGCTTTATCTTCGTGTTTGTGGTTGTTTTTTCTCTTTATTTTTATTTTTTGTCTATTTAACGTTCATTTACTTTTGCTTTTTGCTTTTCGCTTTTCCAACTTTCATTTGTGCAGCAACTTTTTCGTTTGCTTAATTCGTCTTTTTTTAATTTCTCTGTACACTGCTCTTCTCGATTACTTACGTAAGCCACATACGCGTACACATGGCGTATACGTATTGCATATTTTGGTATCATTGCCAGCTATCAGCACCGAAGAAGAAAACAATACTTTTTTCATGCTCGTTTTCGTAGCATTATTAAAAGCAAATCTGCGTTTGTACGAAAAAATGTGTTTACTTAATTTTTTTTTTATTCCACTTTGTCGGCCTGCTTCGCTTTCTTTGTGTGTGTTTGTGCAAAATAATTTTCCATTATGTGCTTTTAAGCAGAGATTAAAAATGTGAATACGTAATTGGCACGAACGCAAGGATGTTACAAAAGATGTTTATATTCCTTCAGCCGTTCGCATGAGAGTGCATCAACGTGAGGGTAGCGATGTGAAAGCTTTTCATAATTCATATGTGTATGAACGCACGCTTTTATTTTTATATAGATAATTAATGATATTTGAGCTCACGTAAAGTCATTAGTGTAAGTCTAAAGATTTTCAAAGTTTTTTTAATAGGCTAGTAGTAGGGTTCAAGCCCTGGTCAAAGCAACATCGCAATAAATATAGAAAACAGGGTTTTTCTTAATAGTGGTCGTCCGTCGGCAGGCAATGGCAAACCTCCGAGTGTATTTCTGCTTCTCATAAAAATACAATCGCCGTTCGGAGTCGGCGTAAAACTGTAGGTCCCTCCGCTTTGTGTGGCAACATCAAGGCGCACGCCACAAATCGGAGGAGAAGCTCGGCCAAACACTAACATTTGTGTAAGCGCCAATCTAAATATATAATCTGAAGTATACAATGTATTTGCTATTTACATATACATATGTATGTATTTAGTTAATTACGATAACAATCAAAAGACAGGGGGTGTTGCGGAAACAATAACGTCATGTACGAATGTGTACGAGTAAGGCCTTGTGAGATATGGCGTATGAGTAATATCATTCTGTACTCACATTTCATCCAAAAAACACCCCGAGTGTATTTCTGCCATAAAAAACAGCTTTTCATAAAAATACAATCGCCATTCGGAGTCAGCATAGAACTGTAGGTCCCGCCCGTAGAACTGTAGGTCCCGCCCTCGAGAACCTCGGCCAGGCACTATCATATTTCTTGTGTAAACGCCAATCTAATATTATTCTTCTAAGAATCTAGGTTGGAAAAGAATTGCAGCTGCTCAGCACCAAAATTGCTATTGACCAGTGCTACCAATCGCCCACCAAATATTTCAGCATTATGCATTTCAGGAAAACACATTTGTTTCGCTTTTACTTCAAGCCTTCCGCGTAGTTTGCGAAATCATTTGTTAGTTTTTAATTTGAATCTCAATAAATTGCAATCATAAATTACCGCTTCAGCATCTCAAGTTTGCTTGCCTCCACTCATATTGAACTTCAGCAATTTGCTGATATCTATGCTGATACGATTGCACATGTATGTCCATATATATGCATAGTTATACTGATACAGATTTGTTTACATAGTTATACATACATACGTTTAAAGTTATGTGCACATTAAATGCAGATGTTCTTGCCTTCGCAACCGTTACAAACACGAACGTTGCCACTTCGATGCATCTGTTCTCAGTAGAGCGCGTATGCCATTATGCAGACGAAACTCAGGACGTTTATATGGATGTACACATATTTAAGCACATATTTGCATGCATATATCTACATACATACCTATATGCAGTACTGCTAAAAGCCCGTATTGCAAGCGAAGAAAAGAAAACAAAACTGCAGCATAACGACTCAATTTCATCTGTACAACAAACGTGCGCAGACCACGCACACAAGCGAACGAAGGGAGCAAACGTAGCCAAATAGACATTGGTAAGCATGTGAAGAAGTTGCAATGACTTACGTATACGTAAGTATGTGCGATGCATAACTGAAATGTTACAGCAAAGACACGTACGCGGATGGCATGTCGAGAAGCTGGAGTGTGTACATACAGCCAACTCAGGCACCCACCGTTGTTGGCTGGCTGGCTGACGTGTGAAACATTCTTGATGCGCCGATTTTCTTATCACTAGCCAGCCAACTAACCAGCAACCATAAGCAGTGGCAATGACTTTGTTGCTATTCGGTTGCCTATTGTTTTCTTCGGCGCTGGCTGGCAAGCCTTGTTTGCGCCCCTGTTTACTGGTTTGTAACTTCTGCTCGGGTAAGCGCGCTTAGGAACTGTATTTTAGTTGGTTTTTTATGCAAGTAAATACTTTAAGAGATTATAAGTAAATGCAGTACATTAGTTTACACAGTAAACCAAATGAATATTAGATTATGTAGATACATATATTTATATTGATATTCGCATGTATTTATATTAAAAAAAAAATAGAATTGTTCAAAAAATTGTAGGTAATCACAGCGGCCAAAGATAACCATCCGTTAACATCTCTGCGTGGTTTTAAGTAATGTAGAGTCCGTAAAAATCTCTGGAAGTATTTTCCAGAGAAAGCACCATACTAGGCCGAGTATACTTTGAAGTGCCAACAAATTATAACTTAAGAAGGTTTCATTATATGTCAATTGGGAAGTGCATGTGCAAGAGGCTTTCAAATTTCATAAAGGAAATTTTTGAACATGCAGCGATTCATAGTGTGCATTTAGGGGATTGGTGTTAGTAGTCGCGCGTAAATAGCTGCTCAAGCCCACTTACAGGAAAGTTTTGCTCTGTCCTTTCTATAACTCTAGCGAATACTTGGCTACACATCTTCTTTACACTTGATATTCGTTGAATAACAGAACCACCTACAATGTTTCCAGCTCGTCGAATTTGACATCAACAAAGCTCAAAGCAGCAACATGGTCATCGCTTCGTGGCATTTCTTTTGGGGCAGCTAGGAAATAAATGAACATGAAGTACTTAGTAGTTAGCATTCAGGTAGATAACTAGAGGGTATCTGATCGGAAATTATGGGTTCAAGTTATCTGTTTACCCGAACGTTTCCTTTGTTTTCATAACCCAAAGATAACAAACTGACAGCGGTTCGCCACTGTAGCCATTAAAAAACTTATGAGAGATAACTCATGTAATTTAGCAGCCTTTAAAGATGTAAAAACCGAATACAATAAATTCTCTAAAGCAATGGTATCGGTCTTTAAAGCCTCCTGCCCCCTAAGCTTCGGTCGAAAGCAATACTCCCCACAGTGCTAAGTAGATATCTCCAAATTCAGGAAAGAATCTCGTAAAGCTTTCAAACTTAGAAATTCCACAGGAACTGACAGCCTTATAGGGTAGCTCGAGTATACACAACATGGCAATTCACAATCAAAACAAAAATCCTGGAGGGAGCCACTAAAACTTCTTCTTCGTACCCATTTTCCAGACAGTGTCCTTAGTCTGGTCTTAACGGTGTGTAGCTACATAGCACAGACGAGAGCAGACTGAATGGGAAAAGAAACTGGGAAACGAACAATTGTCTACTGCACATCAGGCTTACCTTACAAATTAAAGTCTTTGATGGAAAATAGGCAATATACATACGTTGGTGGATTTCCAGTACACATGAAGAAGGATCATTTAACAACGTCAGCCCTTTCTGCACTGTCCTTTCTGCATGCTTACATATTAGACAGTGCGCATTACGGTCCCCACAGCATTAGATATATCTTCTCATCTAAGAGAGTATACCCTTCGTTCACGTCGTCTGCCTACAAATTCGACAAGTCGTAACTTGACTCCATCTTTCTTCAGCTCGTTTGTATAAAAATTCACTAATTAGCAGCTTCAAAGTGGCAAAAATCATACCAATGCGTCCTTTACCAAGAAGAATCTGCTTGGTCGTGCCTTGCTTTGTAAGTTCATTTGCCATGTGGTCTGTTCTGCTTGGCCATCTTCCGTACAGAAAAGATCTTAAAAGATCCAAAACCACAAATTACTAACCAACAGGAAAATTTCCGAAAAGTACCGAGAAGGAGGAGAGAGAAATCCGCAAAAATATCAAATAAGGCGAAAATTTCGAAAATTTTGAAAAGTGCAGATGCGGATCAATTTTACAATAGATACAATATCTTAACAAAAACCAGTAAGAACACTTTTTTATACTAAAATCTAGCCAAGCCTTATGACGGTAGTACGAATTGCATGTAATAATTCACATCGAATATTTTTCGTATTACGAATAATAATTACCAGCAAAAAGTTGTGCGCCCCTTTAACACTTAATTTCTATAGAGAATTCTTAAGACAAACCGTAAATGCTTACCGGGTTTTATAATAACGTCTGCACAATACTAGATATTAAAAAGCAAAAATAAAAAATAAAAAATAAACACAGACATAAGCAATCAGCCAACATTTTGTTCTACTTTACTTGGCTGTTATTTTTATTTTTTGGTTGAAATAAAATCTCACTTTCACTTCGTACTATCTGCTTTATGTATTTCTATACGCACACTAACTCACTAATTTCACTCGCCCACTGCTGTCCAACTATCCCAACTCTATTTTAAATCAACCATATAGCGCATTGCTTTAAATTGCTGCTATCTTTGCCGTATCTACTACTTCGCTCCTTGCTACTCTATTACAGATGCCGCCGATGCAGCTAATGTATTTCATGTTGTACGAGTAATTATTGTTGTAGTTTACCGGTGTTCATACAACTGGCTGCATTTTTAATATCCGCACTTCTTCGCAATGTTGTTGCCGATAGAGAAATTAATGAGAAAATTCTTAAAGTTTTAACTATTATTTAAAAGCTACTTTTCTGCAGCTAACTTGCATTACACAATTTAATTCTTCGCTTTCATTTGCTTGCTTGCACTTACGCCACAGTACGCTCTCTCTCTCTCATTTGACGCCCTTGCATTCCAACTCTCTCCAGTGCCTCAGTACTATGTCTTATTTTCGTAGAATTTTTGCGCTGCTTACACTAAGTATTTATTTGCCACAAGTGGCGTGTAAATAAGAGCGTAACTACGTCCACGTCAACAGCAAGTACAACACAAACAACTCAGACACACTTGAAGCTGTGAAAATGCAGTTAATGCAAGGGGCTTTGCCTGCAACCAACTTTATTGTCAAGTATTTTGAGGTAGTTATTTATAACTTTCGCAATACCAAGTGCAAAGAAAGTACATTTGTAGTTCTTAAATGACCTATAATTTTTGTGTGGGGGAAAGAAATACATCTAAGTTGAGAAGTTAAGAACTGAAATACTATTAGGTGCATTTCGTTTTGTAGAAGGATTCGTATGCACCTATAAAGCATTATGGATGCACATATTCACATTAATTTTTGTTAGATAAATTATTCTGCCAATTAGCTTTAGAGATTATCAATTCGTCGGCATATTTTTTATTTATTTTTTGTACATACATACATATGTTACCGCATAGCTTTGCACCACGTTAACCGATTTCTCTAATTCTTTTTTCAAAATAAATTTCGTATCGCAGAATTTGGTTAAAATCCGATCATTAAATCGTGCAAAAATTAACTGTAATCTTAAATTATTATATGAGCGTTGAAGTCGGTTTTGTTTTTTTTGCTTAAAATTTACTTGTTTGCAGTATTATACTTTTTCGGATTCAAAAAAAAATATACTGCTTTGTTATTTTTGTAATGCACAGATGTAGTTCAAATCTATCAGTCGGTGATACAAAGCAATATAAGCTAACAGTGAATTTTTGGTGGATACACGCTATAAAATTGCATATACATAAACAGAGAAGCAAAAATTTCAAAATGTGTTTTTTTTTTTCTTTTAATATTAACATGATGTTCATTTTAAGCTTTTTCGTTGAAGTTTGATTAACATATATGCCATTGGTCAGCTGAAAACGGCCTTAATCAAAGTTTTAAACCAAAGAAAAATATTAGAAAAATTCTATCAATTTTCATCAGATTTTCTAACTTTTTGACATGACTTTGTAAAATACTTTTGGTATGCGGTTTTAATAACTATGAATTTTTAGTAAAGTGCAAGTTTGAAGACCCTAGAATATTGCATTGATTTTTTATTTTTTATTTTTTTTTTTTGGTTATGGTCTTTTGCGTTTTTTTACATGTAAATGCATATTATGAAAATTTGCTCAGATTATGTGTAATTTGGTATGCAAATGATCTTGCGCATTTTATTCCATAAAATATATGGGACACTCTGTGCGTAGCGGGCCACCCTCCATTTTAGGTTTGATTTAAAAAATTTGAAACTTTTTGGAAAAATTAATTTAAAATATTCATTTTTAAATGCCGTTGGGCGTTTTTAAAAATTCAAGGTGGCGGTTTAAAGGTTAATAAATTAAAAATAAAGATCACTTCAATTTGCTTGCAGGGTTTTGCATTCGCTGATTTTACGAATCTAAAGTTGGATTGGATGTCGGCCAAAAAATTTAAATGGATTAAATTCGCCTAAAACTTACCACTCAGCGGATCTTTTGATGCCGTTGGCTATGAATATGAAATCAGATTAAAATGTCGGATCTATATTCTTCTTCTTAATTGGCGCTGTAACCGCCTAAGCGATTTTGGCCGAGTCCAAAACAGCACGCCAGTCATTTCTCTTCTGTGCTAACTGACGCCAATTGAAAATGCCAAGTGAAGCCAAGTCCTTCTCCACCTGGTCTTTCCAACGCAGAGGAGGCCTTCCTCTTCCTCTGTTACCAGCATCGCGGCCCGCGTTGAATATTTTCAGAGCAGGAGCGTTTCTGTCCATCCGAACGACATGGCCAAGCCAGCGGAGCCGCTGAATTTTAATTCGCTGCACTATGTCTATATCGTTGTAAAGCTCATACAGCTCATCGTTAAATCGTCTGCGATATTCGCCATCACCAACGCGTAAAGGTCCGTAAATCTTTCGCAGAATCTTTCGGATCTATAGTGGATCTACCATTTATCAAGGAAAAGTTAAAAACGATAGTACACATTTACATGGCGTATGAGTTACTCAAACGAGACGAGTATGTTACTCATACGCCACGTACGTAAGTTCGATTTTAACATTGCCATCTAGAATTAGAAATAGACCCTTGAATGTAATATTTCCAAAAGGCTTCGAATTGTTTAAATTAAGTAATAAAAAAAAGTTTATAAAAATGTAAAGATGGGGTGGCGCGCTTGGCGAAGAATGTCCCATATACATTTACATTTAAAAAACCGAGAAGGACAAACAAAAACTTATCAAAATCAATTTTTTTTAGAATTTTCAAAACGTGCACCATATCATACTAAAATTGCAAGGGTTATAAAACTGCATACTTAGAACTTTTTTAAAAACTTATATCAAAAAGACAGAAAATGTTTAGAATTTTTCTAATATTTTTCTTTGGTTTACAACTTTGATTAAATTGATTTATCAGTTTTATCTATTTGACTTTCGGTTTTTCAATATTATATTATATTTTATTAAAGTCCAGTTTATTATATACTACTTAAAAATTATATACATAAATCCACATCTCAAACTATGTAGAAGAATCAAAAAAAAAGTTCACAACAACAAAAAAAATATACTCTATATACATATATGGAGTTTTTAGACCACTAAATTCTAATACAATACAGTGCAGACATCAAAAGGTTAAGAGTTCGCGCAAATTTTTGATAACTTATTTAGTTACTTTGTATGGAAGAAAGTGTTTGACACCGTCAGCAAAAAATTTTCAAAAATCAACGGCATTTTGTAACCATTTTAAGCTGGAATATTATGATTGTGCAACTTTGGCAAATATTTCTAATTATTGTGCAAAGTTAAAAAAAAATTTGATTTTACACGGCTTTTGTTAGACGGTGTCATTTTGTTGCAGAAATAGAAACGGAACTTTTTCGTACCAATTCACAGTCAGGAAAAAAGAGAATAGCGTTACTCATACGCCATGTATACACGCCTTTGATCAAATTTTACAGGAAAACGCTGTTGAAACCACAAGCACCGGCAAGTAAAAACACGTCTGCTTTCGACAAATGACCAAGACTAACTAACTGATATCAAGCTCTAGATCGAGGAGTCGTTAAGTTAGAAATGGTGGCTGCATACTCTGTTGCAATAATTTCTTTTGGTTGTATTCTTAGGCTAGCCTTTTACTACAAAACGATTGTAATTTACGTAAAGACCTTTACGAGTTGGGGCGAGTTTACTGGGCTCATCCTTTGCTGTGATCTTAATATGGGCTAGAAAATAATTTTTATCATTACTTTGTTCTGCTAAAGGTCACAAATCTCTTAAACTTCTGCGATGTTCATCGATTTGTTAACCCATAAGAAGTGTCCTTATGTCACGTATATTTCTCGATCCTTTGTGAATTATTTTCCCACATGGAAGTTGGCCAAAGGGAGTGTGGTAAATACATAAGATCAGGAACTTGGAAACAATGCAATGGATGTTTTTATTTTACTATTAGTTAATTTAATTTGTTAGAGTTTAATTTTATTAAAAAAGTCAAAAACAACTAACTGAAAGCAACGTTTAAAAATATAGAACTTACAAAAAAAAATAATGATAAAAAAGAAATAAATGCAAATTCTACTGGCCGTGGAACTCGAACCCACGAACTATAGGCTCGTTAATCCGCATTACCGCCGTCTGTCAAGGCACAATTTTAATCAGATCAACTGCGCCGTTAATCCGGATCAACGCTGCCGTCTGTCTATGCTTTAAGATTCATAGTTCAAGCATTTCATCTCAACTCAATTCACCTTACCTCACCTCACTTCAACTCAACTCAACTCAACTCACACGGCTAATGTTATTTCAACGCAGCTCACCTCAACTAAACTCACTTCGACTTGTCTAAACTCACCTCACCTGAATTCACTTCACTTCGTTTTGCTTTACTTCAATGTACTTCACCTTAATACAAATGAACTCGTCTTAATGTGAGTTGTTGAATTTCATCGGCTGGACGAACACTAGTAATTATAATCTTCTGTGAAAACAGCTTCTCATTAAAATGCAATTGCCGTTCGAAATCGGCCTATATAAGTGCATGTTTAGAATTAAGTTATAGTTATATTTGAAAATACCAATCTAAAATTACAAAATTCAGACTTATTTGAAAACCGTCATCGTATACAAAAATTAAATGGAAAGCGCATTCGAAAAACACCATAAATTACCTCTCATTTCGATAAACCTATATGTAGACTTATACATACATATGTACATACGAACACACAAGCATGCATTTTAATCTCAGAAATGCTCATTGTATACTTTAATTACTCTACCTTCGGGCAAGTGTATGCACTTGAAAACCTCAAAGGCGTGCAAGTTATAAATAATTTTCAGCTCCACTCAGCATTCAGTGTTCACAGAATATCTACCTAAATCACAGTGCTTACATCCGTTCATACATACGTACATATGTAGATACATTTACACAGCCACACATATGCATACAATGGACTATAAAATAACAATCTCTTATTTACAGTTCGCCCACCCAGTTCCGTTTTTTTTTATAACGCTCACCTTGGCCAAGTTGCGTACTTGCAGCCGTTCATATTCATTTTTTTTTTTTATATTTAGTTATCCTAGCTATGCTATCCTTCGTTTATTTTCACCCTCTCTTCCGCTGTATCCTGGTTTTGCTAAGCTGGTTGGCGCTTAAACTGTTGGCGAGAATTTATTGCAAACAAAAACTAAAGGCTCCCTGCAGGCGATGTGGAGCAACTGAGGTTTTTCTACGGATTTTCTTGTTGAAATGCATAATATACATTAGTACTTACCCACATGCGTAAGTATCTATGGCTACGTAACTTTTTTCATAAATAGTTTGGCCATTCTCATATTGCAAGAATGAGTTGTTATCGCAAAACTTTTACATACTACACTGGCGAGTTTTGTGGTTTTTCAATTCTACTACTCTCTAACTAGATACTTGATAATTTTTTTTGCATACATTGGGGTTTGATGATACCCGTTTTATGACTTGCTCGCTTCGAAAAAACAGGTAGTGTGCATTTACACCTAAAGTTTCGGGTAGAGTTTCGTCAACATTTACTCTTCTGAGAATTTGTGTGTGGCAAAGTTTGAAAAAGTTGTGGGACATGTATTTTTTACTCTGTTGGTACTGTTCAAATAAATTTCGAGAATTAAGGTTGCCGTAGAAAATGACATGCAGACACTGCCGAGTACCCGGCGTATCCGTCCTACCGGCATTAACCTGAGGCATACTTCACGCAAATATATGTGTCTTAAAACTTAAAACCTGCGACGACTAGCTGGCCGTTAGCCATATCTCTGACGCCACACCACTATTATTCTCGTCCGCATTTATATGCGCCTTTTGCTTGAGGTTGTGTCGATGGTCTTTCATACAACCAGGAATGTTCCACGTCGAGTTGCCAAGGAATTGGTCCGGAAAGTAGCGCCGGAGAGTCCCCATATTTTTTTGAGGTTGCTGCCGATTCTTTCGAGTTCCAGTGGGTCGATTGTAGTTTCCGCTACTGGCCTCACACACAAGATCAACTAAGAACTCACCAGTAGATCGGAGAGAGGCTGTGTGCCTTTCTCGCTCGTTTTAATATAATAACCGCACTGAAATGTTATTTAATATTTTTGCTGTTCAATAGCCGTGTTTTCCGAAAACAAATGTCAATTTATGAGGAGGATGCAGACAGATAAAATTTCTGACCAGAAAATGTGGAGAGGGGAATTTTTGTTTCCTTATACAAATGATGTATATTTTAAATAATTATTATATATTACGCCTATATACCCCGCACAATTACTAATTTTCGAAGGTTTTTGTATCTAAATCTAAGTTTAGCGGGAAACTAATCAAATGTTTCTTTCCATATACCGACAGGGTTGCTTAAGTAGCTAAAAGGAATTTTTTCCCGAGTTTAGCGTTCTTTTGATGCTCGTTTATAAAAAAAAAATGCACCTATTAGATCTCTACTAATATTGAACACCTGCGAACTCAACTCCATTTGGTCTTTGCCTGCCAACGCCAGCAGAATCCAGTACTTTAAGGGCCATGGAATTGTTATCTGTAAGGACGTGACCTAGCAAGCAAAGGAATTATACTTTAATTCGATAAACCATAATGAATTCATATAAATGTATATGTACTATAGCGTTTGTGTTTTGTACACTTTGAGATTATGTAATTCATCATGCCATAAATGAGCAAAGCCAAAAGAGGGTTAATGTATGTATGTATGTATACATTTAAATTTTAAAATAGGCGTACGATTTTGAGTTATGCCTCTTTTGAAAACAGTGTGCAGTAGGACGCTAATTTACTTAATATTTACAACAATACCTTAAAAAAAAGCAGCATTATTATGGAATTTTTGAAAATGAGCGTGGCACCGCCCACTTATTACTATATATGGGTATTTTCATTACCGCTTCATCGATTTCTATCAAACACGATTCAATAATTTCATTACGTCTAACTGAAAATACTATCGCAAATGTTTGAATTAGGGGTAAAACCATCCCTGCTTACTAGGCTTGTGGAGCTTTTGAACTAAAGAGCGAAAGAGCCAGCTCTTCTAATTGAACTAGTTCATTGTTTTATTATCCGAAATGTGAATCTAACACTATTGTAATATGAAATAGGTTTTGGAATAGTTCAAAAAAATGCGGGGTCAAGTGATCCAAGCCTTACGTCCGCGTTAAGTTACAAATATTATTCCTGCAAGCTCATTCACTCTACCACAAGCCAATGCAGATTTTCTTAATATACTAGTGAAAATGGTTTACACTCAAATATGTATGTATGCAAATAATTCAATAATACCGAATATCATTTTCATCTCGATTATTCTCTGATGTGGATGTACATACAAATGTATCTATGTATGTATGTACGTAAGTGCATCATAAGTATTAAGTATACTTCAAGGCACTTGCCTTGTCCCGCAAATGGCACATTACTTTCAATTACCACAATAAATCCATCGATAAGACTCTTTCTTTTACCATTCACTTATGTAACTTAACGCAAATGGTAACCTTGCGAAATCCTTCCCAATATAATACATACAAAAATTAAATTTAAATTTTTAATTTCCCTTTCAAAATAATCCTTTCTTTAACACACACCGACACACACACACACACGTGCATACATACACTCGTGTAGAGAGCAACACATCGCTCCTGATTGGGATCATTTACGCGCTCACGCACTCATACGAATGTGGCAAAAGTGTATACAGTGTATATGTAGGTGTGGCAAAAAGGTGACGGCCACGCTGCGATAAAGCCATTTGCGAATAAGCTTAATTTACTTTCGGCTTGTCGATGCACTGTTAAATAAGTTAATCTTCATCTTTACTTACATAAATATAAACGAATTTCCCAGCCTGGCATTGTGTGTCAATCCAACAACGATATCTACTGACTAGCGAAGCGATTACCCATACCATTATGCAATACTATATATGCAGTTAAAAAAATGTTACATTTAAATATATGTATAAATGTAGGTGCATATATGTGTTTGTTTGCGATTGTGCTGTGTACGAACTTTAACATCGATTGCCTGACTATTGTATTTCACGCCTGCAGTCTTGCCTTCGGCGCGGTTGTGGCGTTATCGCCAGTAAGTTCGATTACATTTTCTCACTTCACTTGCATAGGACTCAATTTCTTGTGCGTTTTTGTTAAAGCGCAATTGTTGTTTTTGCTTTAGTCTTCACCCTTTTTTTTTGTGCAGCTTATAGAGCACTTCAGTCGAAATTGCCCTGTTTTTCGCAAAACTTTACCTCAATTCACCTGTGCAGACAAATACATCCACAATTTATAGGTATGTATGTAGATAGATATGTGTGTATGTATTGCACGATTGTTTGCGCTGTTTTGTTAAAATTCAGCTTATATCTGGGCCCAGCGACGTAACCACAGCGACGTAAGTGGCTGCTACAGTGGCGCATCCATTACCCTTTAACCCATTTAAAAATTATATATTGGCCAACTACAACAATAATGAAAGCAAAATAGAGTAATTGAATGCGAAATACGTACATATGTATGTATAAACATATACATATGTAAGCAAGAAAGTGATATAAAAAAGTGTAAAAATCAAATTAAAAAAAGCTAAAGCCATGCGATGAACTTTGAAGTGGTGTGAACAAGGCATGGAGGTGCCCTGTAGAGAAGGCTGGTCTAACCATTTCTATTGATAGCCGCTTTTAATAGTAAGTTTAACTTATTAAATTGTTTGATTTACTCTTTTAAAAGGCGGCAACTTCTTTTGAAAAAAATAATAATAATTGTATTCCTCATCTACAGGCCAAATCTTTCAATTGAATTTTGAGCCATGGTTTCTTTGGCAAATTTGCTAAGAATTACCCTTAGAACCCATCTATGCTGCATGCGCATAGTCAAAAAAATGCCCAATACAAATTGACCCACCCTAGTACATACATATTTATTTTTGTGAAAAAATATGTATATCAACTATAAGATACAACTCTATATTTTAACCATTTTGCTAACCTCAAAAGGATTAAGGCGAAATTTCATCAAAATCCTTCAAGCCGCTTAGGAGAGAAAGAGTTACGAGTCCTCGCACCATACAAGTTTATAAACTAGTATTAAGATTAAATTTATATTTGTTTACTTCCCTACAGGCTATTTACTGCATGTAGTTACACACACTCAGTCAGTTGTGCCACCCACGCTTAGCCAACCGCTTGAAAATAAGCCAGCCACTTTTGCCCAAAAGCCATAGATTTACATACATACATACATAAACATATTCGCGCTCATATTCATGAACGTACATACATACATACATATTTACATATGAATATCAAAATTATAAATTCATATACATACATTTATTTACATAATACACGTAAATGCATATGTACTTGTATGTATGTACATACCTACATACATACGTATTTGCTCTTCCATTGTGCTCGAGAATACTACGTGGCTGGGTGCTGTTGCCATTTTCCGATAAACAAAATCCAATGTGTTGGCGCCGCCATTGCTATTGAACACAAAAATTGTCGGTTTTTGAGCATCTTTGGTTGTGTAGGTGTGCAATGCACAAAGCTTACGGTCTCCCACCAAATCTCGTTCACCTTTGCATGCCGCGTGTCAGGAGGGCATCGTTTACTCGAGCTTTGGTAATGGCGTGCTTTGGCTTTGACGATACAATATGTGGCACACATCCATACGTACGCACACGCACAATGGCTATCCAATTTTGTGCAATCACAATAACAACAAAAAGAGAATGCCAAAAATAAATTGTTACTACTAAAGGTGCAGCCTATCTTGCCATCGATACTAAGTATACATATATATGTACATATATGTAAGTGTGTGTGTAAGTAAAAAAGTGCCAGCTAGCTGAACCTCAAAGGCAGCAACAACAATAGCACCAACAAATTAGGTTAAATTGTAGGTCAATAGCCGCTCTTGGGTTATTGCTAAGTGTAATCGGCCAAGCCGCCGCTATAGCAAACTATGCTTTTTCAAGTAGACACCCGAGCATGTTTAAAGCTGTNGAACTTAAATGGCTTGGTATAAAAACCACAACAAGGCAATGGTGCGGAATGTGAACAAGAATAAAGAGACATGAAAAAGGACTTTTTCGGTTTTTTTTTTTATGAGCACCGGTGATAAACATACATATTCACAGGTAGTTCTCAATACGTATTTAAAGCAGTTTAGAAAAAAAAAATTATCCAGACAAATTCATGTACATAAATAAATATTTACGTAACACAGAGACAGCTGTGATATGCTTTATAATTAAGCATGCATGAGTGGCTAATTGATTATAGCCTATTAGCTTTAAATAAATTTTATTCCTATATGGAGTTAAGAAAGCGTACAGTTCATTTCCACCAAGTCTTAAC
>NW_016164354.1:30398-31986 GCF_001687245.7 Rhagoletis zephyria | reverse complement strand
AAATTTGTAATTGTAAGCAAAGCTAAATAGCTTTCAAATATATGGCATACTTTCTTTGCAGCGTACACAGTAGCAGAAACACGTTTTAAATATGCACTTATGTATTGCAAGTAATTTCCCTATGGATTTGTAAAGTTTCTAGTTTCATTCAAAATAAGGAATGTACTGGCTGAGAGATTTATAAGTTCGTAATTTTTGAATATCCTAAAATGCAGCTCAAATTTCTAGAGTGTTTGTCATTTTTGCAAACACACACTAAGTGTCAAAATTATAAACATTCCGCAATTTGACAAGCTTTAACAATTCATTTTTTTTTTTGCTATATAATAATTATAAAAATATAGTTTTCCCTTTTAAGAATCCAAGCTTAAAATTTTTTGCATATTTAAGCAAAAAATTCAGCAAACTTTTGTTATAATTTCAAGCTCAGGTTTTTAGAAGGGTTTGAGTGCATTCGATTTTGTTTTAAGTAGCTAGAACTTACTGTTGACTTTTGGAAATATTTTTTTTTAAGTGTTGCCCATTATGTCCCATATAAAAAAAAAAATAATCTTTTTCATGGAAGAAACTATACAACACCATATAGAAGAAACTATATTTTTGTAAAAAAAGGTGATTAAAACTAAATAACAAAAAACTAAATTGTTAAAACTTGTCGAAATGTGGTGCGTTTATAATTTTGACACGAGGTGTATATGTGTAAATATCTATGGAGGTATAAATATGCAACCATAATGGTTGCCTAATGAGCAAACGATCATTGCAATGACAAATTCGGCAAATATTTTTGCATTTTGCAGAAAAACCACACAAAGGTATACCTAAAAAGAATGTAGTTTAAGGCTGGCCAAACCACACGTGCAGATGCATACTGGCATATCTACAATATGTATATGTATTTAAAAGTGGTTCAGAAGTATACATCCGTATTAAATAAAGTGACAACGCCATATTAAATAAAATTTTCTGGAAGTATCTATAAATATTTTAATTGGACATTTTAAATTCAAAATACTAAACTACACAAATTCGTACTTAATATTTATTTTACTTTTTGGATGTAATAAAATTCTTTTTTATTTTACTTGTGGCAAACACAAAATCTGGCTTTGAAGTTTTGTGAAATGCTCATCATTGATGGCAGGCGGTATACTATATACATATACATTTACACATGCAAACAAATCTACATACACATGCCTACATCCATTCGCTGTGTTGTGCCATGCACTTTTCATTGCAATTCCCCAAAGCTGCTGTGCTCTAAATGGTTTCTGCAGCATTTTGAGCGTTGGCGGGGAGCAGCAGAGTTAGATCAGTGTAAGGCCAGCTGCAAAGCGACACACAAATTGTGTGGCCCCAAAACTCAGCAGCATCGATTGCTTTATTTATTTTTGTCTTTTGGTTTCTCATCTTTTATATTATTTTTTTGTTTTTGTTGTCTGAAGCGGCCTTTGGTGCCATTTGTCAGTCGCTAGTGTGAGTTTTTCCAATCCCTGTTTTGGGAATATTTTGTTTATGGCTCAGCTATTTTTGCTTGACATGTACATACCGTAATTAAAAAAAAAAAAAAAAAAAAAAAAAAAAA
>NW_016164354.1:0-30310 GCF_001687245.7 Rhagoletis zephyria | reverse complement strand
TTTTTTTCTTTGCTAATTAAAATGAATATGTGAAGTGTTTTTCTTATTTGCATACCCGTAGTGCAAGTATTAAATCGTTCCTTCTTTGGTTAGTTTATGTTTATACTAAGGTATTTCTGCAGAGAAAATGAATCCTTTTAAATCTGTTTACGTATGTAGATAAAATTGTAATCCTCTTTAAAGTAGCATACAAGTTGCTGTTGCGTAAACTTATTTCAAGATAATGATTTGAAGGAATTTACGGCTGTGAAAGCTCTACAGCTAGGCGGAAAATTATTACATACTTTCCCCTCACTGGCTTCAAAACAACTACCTACTTCAATTTCTTTAATAAAAATGCTTAGTAAATTTCGGGCGTTTTGGAGCTATGTATGTAGCTATGTGGGTGGGGTGATCCGGTCAGCAGCGATCGTTGGATTGTCAAAAATGAGGTATCAAATTAATGCGCTTGGCCTGTGAATGTGCGGAAGGGATTTATTTTTTGAAAAGGATTGCCAATCTTTAAAAAATTTAATTAAAATTATTTAATAAGTGAAATAAATTATTACAATATGGGTGTCAATGGTAGTGGGTGAAAAGGCATTATTTCTAAACTTTATGTAAGAGGGTTGCCACCTGTTTGAAAATCGAATTCAACATTAATTAAGGGAAATATGTATCACAATATGGTTGCTAGGCGAAAGCGGTTTTTAAAAGTTTTTTTTTAATATTTTGAAGAGAGTTGCCACCTATTTGAGAAAAAAGTGCAATTAAAAAAAATATAAACAATAATAAAATACGAGTGGCAAACATAAGAAAGTTAAGAAAGATTTAGTTTGAACATTTTAAATATGCTTGAGGTGTTTAAAGAGAGTTGCCACCTGTTTAAAAAATGTAATTTCAATTATTTATTATTTAAATAAATTACTAAGGATGGATACCAATGGAGGTGAGTTTGAAATGGCTTTATTTCTAAACGATATGTAGAAGGGTTACCAACTGTTTAAACAGTAAAATTCAACATATGTATTTCCTCATTTATTTGAAATATTTATGTGTCACAATCTCAAACGAAAGAGTTTTTAGAAGTTTTTGAGGTTGCAACCTATTTGGAAATTCAAATTTAGTGCAGTTATATACATGTTTTTTTTTAAGATCTTGGAAGAGAGTTTGACACCTGTTTTAAAAATAAGATTCGAATTAATGCATAAGGTAATTGAAGTACATACCAATGTATCACAATATAGGTGTCAAACGAAAGCGGTTCAGTTTGAATATATTTTCGAAGCAAATTGCCCTCTCTTTGAAAAGTCGAAAATAAATAATATTACAGAAGTTATCCGAAATATTTCCATATTGACGACCAGAAAAAATTTCTTTTAAAAAAACTCTAGTTTAAAGGTATTCTTGGTTAGGGACGACATCCACTACATAATGAATTGGTTTGATGCAAGAACAATTTTTCGTAATTTTTGAAAACTTCTCCTGCTATGTGCATTTTCCTGACCAGTGATTTAGCGTTTTAACGGCATACGGGTTTGCTAATTTTTCATACATTCCAACCACACCCAATGGCGCTTTAAGCATTTGAAACTTGAAGTCATGAAAATAATGGGGTGAGCTAAAACTTCTTTGCGGTTTGGTTTCAATACGAGAAACATATTTCTTTAGTCTGCACTTACATTTTATGCGCACTCAAAGTTATGAAAAAACATATTGCATATTTTTTTTTTCTTTGAAAAATGTTTACATTCTACCTAAATCACGCTGCCATTCAGAAGTGCTTATGTATTTATGCAATTAAGTGCTTAGCAAACTTACTTTGATTCGCAAATCCACTATGGCAAGTTATAAAAATGTGCAATAAACTGTTTTGCAACATAGTACATAAATTACATTTTCTCATTTCCTTGTAATTTCCCTGCTGTGTGCCAGCAGCCAACAACTTTGTGTGGAGAAAAAGAGCGTAAGAAATAAAAAAAAACAAGATTTAGAAATAAATAGTCGCAGTAGCAAGCGCATAGAAAACACACACACACAACGGCAACCAACATAAACTCTGCTAAGCTTAAAGTGGAATTAAAAGCGGCAAGCAGAATGCTTTGAAAGTCATACATACTAAGCCAAGCACTTCTCTTGCAGGAGAGCGAGCATTAAACAAAGGAAAGAAAAACCGTACATGAGCAAATAAGCAAAGTTCAAGCGAAAGTTCAACTGTTATGAAATAAGAAATTTGAGTAGAAAAAAAAAACGGAGACCAAAAACAAAAAATACAAACAAAGCGATAAAAAAGAAAACAAGCGAAACTGCCTTAAAATATGCAACAAACTTTTAGTTATTTAATGCTTACTAAGTAATCGTCATAGTTTAAGTACATATTCTATTAAAGTACAACAACAATGAGTGGCGTTGGAAAAAATGCCAGTTTTAATTACTTAGCCAAAAGGGGTCTAATATTGCAAATTTAACAAATGAAAGTGATAAATAAACAAAATAAAAATTTTTAGCAAAAAAGTTTCAAAGCACGCAAATCATTTCTATAAAAAGTGAAACCATAATATTAGCAAATAAATTTTTTAGTGAAAATGGTACAACAAAAAAACTAAAAATAATAACTAAATAGAGAGGAACAACAACTTTCATATTTCAGCTAAACATAATTTGAAGAAAGTGAAATCAAACGTAGACAAATAAAATTTATTTAAGCAAAAGCTCACAAAGTAACTAATAATTGATTTACACAAAATAGCCAAGCTTTTAATAAAAAAACTTAAAAAAAAAACAAAAGAAAATTAAGCAAGCCTGCGTTGGAGTGCAGTTTAACTACGTATTTTCCACTACTAACACAATATTTATAATACTCTGAAAACAAACACAATCAATATTTGCTCAATTAAACCTAGAAATAAATAAATAAATGAACACAACAACAAGTAGGCATAAAATAATCGAACGCTAAAATAAGCCACAAAAATATGTATTTAATTTATTTTAATGAAAGCACGCAAGAGTTTTACAAAAAAAAGCTGAGTAATAAAAATATTTATTTGAAAAAAAGACAAAACAAAAAAATATTAAATAAATATGAACAATGAGTTGAGCTGCAAACAATTTTCAATGAGTTCAATTAGCGGCTAAAAACTTTTTCAAGCATAATAATTTGTATGGAAAGCAATGCAAATCAAATGACAGAATCAGACAATAGCGCGAAAGCAATGCAATAAATTTGACAAAAAAAAAGTTGCAATAACGTCAGTGAAGTATGTATGTATGTATTTACTAATCTAAATACAAGCGCGTCTATGTATTTTAAAACCACTGAATTAAATAAATAACAAACAAACACTGCACGCTAAAATGGAAGTAGTGGTATTAAATTATTTTGAATAAAATTGAAAAAAAAACAATTTTTTTTAATCTTAAAAAAGAAACCAAATTATGAATGCAAATGAATTTTAGCAATGAAACAGCGGTGGCACAATTTCTTTCGTTGAACTAACTAGATAACAAAAGCGCAGACAAAAAATTAAAAAAAAACTGCGTAACATGATAAATAAAACGTAGGAAAAATAAAAATTAAGAAATAAAACATTAACAAAACATCTTAATTTTGTATATTAAAAACAAAATTCAAAGCAATACTTACCGATTGGAGCAACATTTTTATTATTCCACAAAAAATCCGCGTGAAAGTTATAATAAACGTAAAAATTAAAAAACGTCAAACGAAAATTCACAAAAAAATTTTTTGGCTGTCAAATCTACTCTACAGCACTTTTTACACAGCGCGCGCTTCACTCTACATACCACACCACCCTATTGTTAACACCATAAACACATCACCGCGCCCAGCCATTCGCCAAAAGTACGCACGCATCCGCCAATAACCATGCAAATTTTATGGCCTGTCAGTTTGCGTAAACAATGGCCGAAGTAAAAACACAGCAGCAACTAATAAACAAAAAAATAAAACCACGAAAACCTAGAAAAATTTGTAAATCCAATTTTCCGACAACTATAAACAATACAACAATAAAGGTTATTAAATACAACCATACAACAACAGCAGCAATAAAAAATAAAACATAAGATAAAAACCACAGCAATCATAAAAAAATTGCATTCTTCATTTGCGGCATCTCCGTAAAATGCCAATAGCCACCAAAATCGCCACAAAGCAGTATTCACAGTTGCAGCAACAACAACAAAATCAAACCGCCGTCATGGTGTTGACCGCATCTGATGACAACAATTCAACAACAACGCATGCGAGCAGCAGCCACAGCAGCACGACTACAACCACAGCAACAGCAACAACAGCTAATAATCCACATGCGCATGCCGCCACCGCCGCCGTCAATCTGAACAACAGCAGCGCTGCCAACTTTAGTGGCGGCATCTTATCATTTCCGCCACTACAACCGCCACCACCTCCACCGCCCGCTTTGAGCAGCGGCAATCTGAGCATACTGAATGGTAGCATTGGCATTGCCAGCGCTCATGCTCATCCGTCGTCGCACACGTACGGCCATGCACCGAGCGCTGTCATGACCAGTGCCACCGCTGCCGCTTTCGCTGCGCACGCCAACATCAACGCTGCCATGAGCAGCAGCAGCAGCAGCAGCACCGCCGCCGCCAACCACTATAATATGCCGACGTACGCTAATATAACAGTAATACCTTCGAATGTTGCCGCCGCCGCCGCCGCCGCCGTCTCCAACGTCCAGGCAGCAAATGCTGCCAACGCCAATGCGCCCATCGCCGTTTTTATGGGCAGCGGGCTGGCAGGTGGTGCAGCAACAGCAACGAGTGCTGGTAGAGGTGGTGGCGGTGCAATTGGTGTGGGGGCCAATACCAATGACAACAACAACAATATGGATAATACAAGCGAAGAATCGAATGCAGTGACAATTTACAGGTAAACGGTGAAGTACGGCACGTACACACACGCACACACTGTATTGCTGTATTGCAATGCAATGCATTCAACTGCCACAGTTATTTCAGGCAACAAATTATTTTCATTGTTGCCCACAATTCAATTGCGCTACACATATGATGACGTCGTTAAAGTCGTTGCTTAACCAGTTCAATGCAATTTGAAAAGTTATCTCTTTCTTATCTCTCAATATCCTTTCGGTTGTATGGCTTGCTGAAGCAATCGATTAATTGCAGTCGTGCATACGAAATGCTATAGCTTGAGACAATTTTAATGGTTGAAACCATTTGTATTCATTCACTTCAAAACGTGGAAATATCAGTGTGAGCAAATGGTTGTGTGTTGCGTCGTCCCCGCAGGAAAACTTGAAATCATGAAATGGTGAGGTTACGCTTGAAATTTTTCACTGAAATTTGAATTTGGTCTTAAAGTTCATTTCCACAAAATCCTTAACTGCAGTTTATGCCTATTGCAACAAGGAGATTACAACTCGAAAGGAAAAGCAAAAACTAATAAACAAACCTTGCCGCTCACCAGATATTGAAATTCTTGGAACCCATCTGAGCTCTTCGCTGCAGTTAAGCCTCTGGTGGAAATAGGCTATTAGGCTTCCTATCTGCACCTAATACCCCTCTAAAGAGTGTCGAAACAAGAACTGATACAGCTGAGGTCAAAATCAACAGCGATAAGATAGTATTTATTAAATCTATTTCTACAGAAACAAGTGCGAAAATTCTGGCCAGATAGGCTGGAGAAGAGCCAGCTAAAGAGAGCGTTAACTTTATGCATAATACCTTTAAAGCTGAAAAACTAAACTAGAAAACTAGACTTCGCCGGTTTGGAATCCCATTTCATTTCCAGCCGGGATGACGCCTTTGGCACTGCGTAATAGTCTAGAGGTTAGACATTTTTCTTTAACTTCTTCTTCGCAAGTGCCAGTCGTTCCTCCTTCTAGCTAGCCGGTAGTGATGTGCGGTTCCGAGTAATTAAATAACTAGTTCTGTCGAGTCCGGTTCTAAGAAGAACCGGGTATTTAGACTGAGTAACGTTTCCATTAAATTAAGATAATTTTTTCGATGTTGCCAGGCTGATATCTTCATATTTAGACTTTATGCCAAGACAACTGACACAGCCATGTGGCTTAATCTTTCTTCTTATACTGGGCATCAACCAACTTTTTCCTTTCATGATGGTGATGTCAGCCTAAGTCTTCTTGAGAATATTACGTGGTAGGGCAGAGGCAGCTTCCCCTTTATGGGTCCAGAAATTTCAGGTGCATGTTCTTTTGCTTTAAACGTTCGCCGTGGTCGTCATCAAAATAAGACACTCTCACTAAGGTGGGGTGGCGGGTCCCAAGACCAGCGTACAACCAAAACCTGGGAAAATTTTCTGAATGCCCTTAATAAATGAGAGATCTGCCCAAAAATATGTATCGGCTCTTGAAGAACTTGTCACTCATGCAGACGATTTCATAGTGCATCCCTTAGGTTTTAAGGCACGCTTGTTACACGGTGCAACAATTTCAAGGCCATTGTCTGGGCCGGAATGACCGCCTCAGGATGAAAAACCTAGACCGGTTTAGTAAAACCTCTAAATCTTTTGGCATTCGCGGATAACAATTTTTTAGTGGTAATATTAGGTATGCAATTTTTTTGCCTGACTAAGTGGAAAAAAGTTAAAATTCATATTGGAGCAAAAGATGTAGCCTGGGTACATATAGTAGTAGCATACTAGAGGCATTTGCGAGGTCGCTAGAGGCTTAAATCTTTATACAAAGAACGTAGAAGTCCACATCGGACGTTATATGTTACTCAGATTATGGTGATAGCGATACTGATGACCCAAGCTCCGGACCATCAGCATTGAAAGGAGCTATAGTTATATTAATGAACAAAACATAAACTATATATTTCGTATAAAGATTTTACCTTAAAGTACCCGTAGTAAAATTTTCGGATGAATAAACAAATATGAGAACATTTTTAAAAAAAGGAACAAAACAACGCTTTCGTGAGAGAGCTAATTCCTTGCGAAATTTTATTATATTTACCTAAACTACATATGTACTTCGACCAGATATAAATTTTAACCTCTTTTCCACTTAATCTAAAAATAATGATCCAAAAAAATTGCAAACTTAACATGGCCGTAAACAAATTAGGTCTGCAAATCCAAAAAAAAAATTGGAGATTTTACTTCATCGATCCAGGTCTTTCATCCTAAGTTGGAATCATTCCTGCCGCACAAAACGCTGTTGAATTGTGTTATTTATTTAAATGCAATAGTGCGATGCAAATACAATTTTGTACCCGTGGGTGTTATGTTCGTTTAAACACGATCTACTGCTATAAATACTATATAACTATATATATCTATATATTGCTCTCATAATAACCCTTTACAGTGTTATAGACACTTTTAAATTAAATAAAAAACGCTATTTCGAAATATAAAACTTAAGCAAAATCAAACATTGGCAAATTGCAATATTATATATGTATGTAGGACCCACAAGGTTGCCACCAACGCTTGTCAACTTACCAACATTTATTGGCACGCATTTCTACGGCCAGCGACCAAGCTTCCTGTGACAAAAATTTAAAATGTAAATTAAAACGATGCCGCCAATGCCAACGCGGTTACAATTATTGGCGTTTTAACTACTTTTGCTGGCAACAGCAAAAATTTGCCTACAGATTATCATGGGCCTGTTACACATACAAGCGGTCTGACCGTGTAGAGGGCATGTAGGAGCGAATGGAGGTACATCTGTGTAGCTGTTGCGATGTGTACATCCCATAGTTCCCCACCACTAATGAAGTTGTAGCAGGCGGGCGACATTGAGGGTTACATTAAGCACTTGCCATTGTTGTGCGATTTCAGCATTATGACAACAAAAAAATTAAAATAGTTGACTGCAACTAAAAATGGGCAGAAGCTTTATTACAAAAACAATATCAGATATGTCTAGTGTGCTGTATATGTACAGGTGTATGAGTGCATGTGCGCAATTAAAACAAGTGCAATTACCAACGTAACTGTAATTACTTTTGCTACTCGAAATCCAGTCAGTACTCGTAGAAGTAAACTGCTTTGCAGAAAATAATTTTAATAAAATAAAATGCATTGGTTGTATGTAGTAAAAAAACAACGATAATAATAACATTAGCTATCATTTGAAGTAAAGTGCTGGGACTTGCGAGTATGTTCATACATATTTCCAACAACAACAACGAACAACATGCTGTTGTCCAGTCCTGCATTTAAAGTAGTTAAATTATTTAAAAATCAGAGTTTGCCACAGAAGCCATTTTAATGCTTCGTTAAACTCTACTTCTACTTACATATACTTACATATACATACATATCCAGCAAGTGTGTTTGTATGGGTGTAGGCTTTAAACTGGGCCAGCAATGTAGAGAACTTTGTGGTTGCAACATTTACGCATCTCCGCTCGTGTAAACGTTTATTTGCATACAAACACACAAGCAAGCTAGCGTAAATATATATCTGCATATGTAGAGTGAGTGGGAAAATGCATGTGCATCAGAGACCTGCTTTGATTACTAATAAAATTGGTGTACTTATTTATGATCCATAAAAATTGGTGGAAATGAGTACTCATACTTATTCAAAAAAGTACTATGAATATTTCCCACCAAAACAAGAACACACTCAAGATATACTTACCCTTATTCGTGCGGGAAATTTTTGTCTCTAACGAGTATAGTCTGCCAGTTCGATTTTACGTTCGATTTTATGATTCATTTCAGTAGAACAAATTTGTTTAGTGGCTCAGTGAGAGAATCGCGCACTACACAGGTTTAAAACCCTGCATTGAAAAGCTTAACTAATACGCACAAATTCCAGTTCATGAACAATTGTTTAAGGACAGAAGTCATACTAGTTCGTTATGAACTATAATTATACCTGTTTTCTGCACTGAAAGGTCAAACTAGTCAGTAAAAAACCAGTTAATTAACTAGTATTTGCTAAAGCGACGGTCTACCATTTCGACAACTTCGAACAACTTATCAGCGACATCTGTTTTTTACTAGTGGCTTTCCCTGCAGGGTACAAACAGAGAACTTAGTCATTGTACATACTCGAGCTTCGTGTGCCGTGCGTAAAGGAGTATAAGTGAATATGAGTGAATATTTTTCTATGACTAATATCCACTAATACTATTTCTTATGTTATTCAACCAAGGTATTAAAAACACGAATAATTGCAGTTCCCTGATGTGCATACATGCTTACACACATACAAAGTCGTATGTAGCACTAAAGTTGCAAATTGGTGAGTAAACTGTTTTTTATGTGAAAAGAGTCAGCTGGATTACTTGTTGGAATTCTGTTTGGGAAAATTAAAGGCTTGTGGCTATTTTGCGAAAGTTATAAAAATAAAAATATATGACACATGCATATGTATGTACGTGTGGTCATTTCCAGGGTTACAGAGTCTTATTGGAATTTCATCACATTTAAAAGCTTTATTTTTCCATTTTTTTCTAAATTAGCGAAATCGTGATAGAAAGCTCAATAAAACCTTTGGAAAAAGCAAAATGACACAGGGAAATCAGATATCTACTTTTTTGTTTTGGATAGCCATTATCCTTATTCATCCAACAGCTGTGAATATAATTTCCAAATATACCTATTACATATGAGGCGCATCTAATCAAAAGGTGATGTTTCTATTCCTGGTAATTTTTTAGTTTTTTGTTAAACATACTTTTTAAAACTACACAAACTTGAAAACCCGCGAGAAATGATATTATTACCAGTAAATTAACCATCCCTGGCTAGGTTATGCGGGCCGCTCAAGTTAAAGAGTTCTCTCGGGGCCGCAGAGACCGTTACGATGTCAAAAGAGACGATTTTTCACACTCGTCCCTCCCTGTCTTCATGTCACCGCATAGGAAGTGCTGGATGAAATTGTTCAATTGGG
Organism: Rhagoletis zephyria; assembly: GCF_001687245.7. Classification (NCBI taxonomy): domain Eukaryota; kingdom Metazoa; phylum Arthropoda; class Insecta; order Diptera; family Tephritidae; genus Rhagoletis; species Rhagoletis zephyria. Next base: position 20,441 of record NW_016164354.1, on the reverse strand, counting down.
CTACGCACATGACAGCCATATGGGCAATTGTCCAGAGTCCACCTGATATTTTTTGTAGATTTTGAAAGCTTTGCTAAACTGCGTTTTCTTCGAGCATCGAGCAGTATCTAAATTGGGCGCGATTCAATACATGTATGCAGATTATTTCTCCTCAACTCGTGGGTATATAAATCGTGCATTCGCTTGCTTTCTCACTTCCCGAAGTACCACTCTTTCCTTCGCAGGCACCTTGACTCTTCATAATGAAGACGAATTTTAATTGCGCTTGATGGATCTCGCTTTCCAGTTGAGCTCGCTGCTGGAGTAGAGCGCATTTGGAGCTGTAATTCTTGGCTTCTCAGTATTCCAGGAAAAGTTAGTCTCAAAAATAAGTCGCGAAAGCATTGCCTCTTTTAACAATTTAAGATTGGCGCCATTGAGTGATAGAGTTCGAAAGAACAGACCTTGTTAAGTTTTGAAGGGATGAACCCCCAGATCGTTACTTTCTGCCTACACATCTTTCCAGGCAATTAAGTGCAGGCTTTAGTCGAAGTGAATTTTCCTATGACATGTATAACTAAGTCATCGGCGTACACAACAACACCAATGGCTTTCGATGCAGTGAGGAGCATAAATTAATTTACCACACTCTTTCATAAAAGACAAGCTACAATTCCACCCATAGGAGTAGCTATTTTCGTTAATTCAGCGTTACCAAATGACGCACGCTTCTACCACTGAACCTATTGTCGATCCAGAGAATAATCAAGGGTCCCATTATGTGACTTTTTTGATACGTCTATTTATGGGTTGAATAAATAATTTATTCTAGGCTATGCTGGGTAGCTTTCCCTCACAGTATTTAAGTTTGCTTAAGCTATGTAAATAAAGTGGCAATTACAATAACTTCAGTTATCCTTGAGCTTAAACAATACCAGCTATCGCACGCAATTGCTTTCCACATTGACTCAATGCCAATCAAAAGAGCAATCAGTCAGACCAGACCATACCATACTACCGAGATGCCAATTTAACACCGAACACTCAATAAATAATAATATTAAATATTAAGTGACCGAGAGAAAATTGCATTTACAAGCCACTTACTCGTTCGTATGTACGAGCGTAAAGAGTCAATCGCAGAATTACCATTTTATGCCGTGCCAACAATCGACGACCGGCTTATAAGGACAAATAAGCGCAAGTGGTAACGTGAAAGCCAAATAGTGAGTGCGTGCGCGTGTTGAAGTAAATGTGTAAATATTCTCATGAAGGTTTGTGAACAAAATAGCATTGGCAATCAACGCCGAACAGGTCAACTAAAATTGGCTGAAATTTTAATCAAATGAGGGGCAAGCAATCCCAAGTGCTGCGGCTTTTTGCGTGCGAATTGCGTGCAACTACAGGAAAAAAAAAGTTCAGTGCAAGCGTGACGATTATTTATTGCTATTATATATGTATGTATGTGTGGGCCATAATGTAAATATGCGTGATAATTTCTAGCAGTGTTAGGAAAAATATTATTTACTAAATACTGATTACTAGATACAAAAGTATTTAGGTATTAACACACGTTGTATTAAATAACCAAGTAAGTACTTAAGTCGTTTGGGTCTCACAAAATACCGAGTAGATAATATTTACATACTGTATGTATGCTACCGTGTACTCAGATACTTGATATTTGTGGCTTCACTTAATACTGTAAGCAAGCTCCGAAATCACGAAAAGCCCGGTAGGCCCGCCACATCTTGAAAAATATATAACACGAATAGTACCGAAAAAAAATCTTGAAAAAATAACGAAAATTTGCAAAGTTCCTAAAATAATACTGAAGAGTAAAACATGAAGAATCTGGAAAAAATCTTTCGAAGGATACAAAGAATCTCTTAAAATGTTTCGAGAAATCCCGAATCAATAAGAATAAAAACAAAAATTATCGATTATAATAATAATTGTTTCTCTTCCTGACCAGTTTAGTATTTAGAAATCTACTAAATACATGCCTTAGTACTGATATTTTGCAGCTCCTAAATACTTCGATTATATTTTTTAAGTATTTAGCAACTGCTACAAACCTAAGGTTTTTTAACCTATGTACTTAGTCGTCTCTAATTCTCAATATATGGGTACTTGGTATCCAAACAAATACTTTGAACACGAAATTATCTAGGCGCAAATGGCTGAAATAAAATCCACTTCCGCAAAAAGTTATACTGTATGTACATACTTTAGGGTGGTGCTTAAAATATCAACATGTAAATTTTTTTTGGGCACCCCTTTATTTTGCCACAAAATAATGACGTCCACAAAAATTAGTTAAGTACGAAATATTCTTCTTTGGAAGTAAACACGCCGATTAGTGCATAAACCCAAGCGAGCCATTGCCGTATGGCAGCTAAATGGAATAATATGCAAGAGTTTTTTATGTTTTTTAGTGTTTCTGAATTATTTCTTTTGCGGTTTTTGATATTCCTTTGAGAATTTCTGTGCATCTTCATACAAATTTTTAATTTGAAATAAATTAAAATTGTTGTTTAATTCAAAGGTAATTTTATGTGCTAACAACACTCGAAAATAACGAATAAATATTTCATTTACCACAGAAACCCGCTAAATAATTTGAAATTAACAATTAAAATTAAAAAAAAAAAATATTTTCAATTAAAAAACCCCTATTTCTTAATTTCGCATTTTTCTCAGTTTTCTCTAAACCACACTTTTGGCACTTGACAGATTTCTCAAATAATCTTCAATTTTTTTTAACAGGTTTATTTTTTTCAAACATTGATAGCGACCGCTAAAATTATTTTTTTTGTAATATTGAAATTTTGGGGTAAGCAATTATTTTGTACATATAAAAAAATAAAAGGGGTCTCATGCAAAATATAGAATTTTTAATTTTTTAGGGACCACCCTAATGTGCATACATACCTTGTTTTAATTTTTCAAACTATAAAATTTTCCAATTTACTAATTACTTTTTACGCTAAATTTCAATTGCAGGTGCCGGGCCCCAATAGCGTCACTCGACTGCATGGAGGAGTTCAGTGGTACGGGAGGTCATCTTGATTTCGGTATCAAATTTCTCACTACCAATTTCTGCCGCTTGTACTCGTGTTCAAATGATTAGTGTTCTCATTTTGTTCTCATACTATTTTCGTGTGTGTGTGTGTGTAAACGTATTTGTTCAATTAAGTCAAGTATTTACTTTTCAAATACTAGCAACAATTAATAAGTTTTTGTGGTAATTAATTACCGAGTATTTTCTTGGTTTTTATAGTGTGAAAAGAGTATTTGAGAAATTGTTGTTGCTTTATTTGTTTATGTACATAAAGTATGTTTGTTGTTTTCTCAAATAGTAACTCATAAGCTCATTCATTCATCATTACATTCATTAATCAATTAATCAGTATTGTTGTTGTTTAAATAGATTTCATTTGTTGTAAATGTCTATAAATCCAAACACCGAAAATGTAGCGCAACACTAGGTAAAGTTATCTATCAAAAACATGCAATTAATACGAAATTCATGTCCTGCCAATTGAGGTTGTGGATTTTTTTTGTTCATTAGTTTGGAATTCTGTGCAGCACGCACACATGAAAAATGAAAATATGTCAAAATGTCCAAAATGTCAACTTACACTCAATTCAATCTACAAGGCTGAGTATCGTTTTTGTAATTGCTTAATTAAAGTTTGCTTCCACACCTACTTCATAAATATGCATCCATGTAAACAAAAAATACTATACTCCTATGCCGTGCACAAATTTCCCTACAACAAATTAAATATTTTAGTAAAAAATCAAAAAAAAAAACACAAAAATAAAACCTTTGCACGCCACTGTACTCGCTGCTCGCAATTGGTCGTTAACTCATTCGTTTTGCACGTCAATGTCGCTTAGTTTAATTAATTAATTCTCCTTTGTTTGACCTTATTCGCTAATATTCTCTTCCCGCTTCTCTTGATGTGGGTGCGCGCGCTCTTTGAAGGCCGTTCGATAAGTTTGGGCTCGAATCCGGCACTACCGTTACGCCATGGCTCCACGCCGACGCCGGGCTTGCGCTACAAGAATCTTGGCAAGAGCGGCTTGCGCGTCTCCAACGTCGGTCTGGGTACGTGGCCGGTCTTTTCGCCCGGAGTTAGTGACGAACAAGCCGAAGCCATATTGCGTTTGGCCATCGAGAGTGGCATCAATTTGTTTGATATCTCAGAGGCGCATTCAGAGACGGAAATTGGAAAGATTTTGCAGCGCACCGGCTGGAAGAGGACCGCATATGTGATTACCACAAAAGTTTACTGGAGCACCAAGTGAGTAAAAGCAATAAATACCCATACATACATACCAGGGACGGTAATCATTATGAGTAAAATAATTTAAATCAGCATTTAATCGTTATTTTATGAGTTTTATTTTTTTCGCTCTAAATAATAATTATTATTGATTTTTATTTTTTTTGCTCAACTGAAATGATTATTAATCGATTTTTATTTTTTCGATCACAAATAATGATTATTTTATGATTTTTATTTTTTCGCTCAGAGATAACAATTATTATTGAGTTTTATTTTTCCGCTTACAAATAATAACTATTTCTAAAATTGAAAAAGCTTTTTAGACGCAACTTACTGAAATTTTTACCTGAAAATTTTAAGACTTATTCCTTTAATAAATGTGTCGCTACCTCTGAAAATGATACGTCGGAAATCGCGCTGGCTAGCTTTTGATTTGAGAGAAAAATTAAAACTCAATCTTTATTGGTTAAATTTGAAAAATAAAAATCAAAATTACAGTGGGACGTTTGAAAAAAAAATACGTGGGTATAAATAAAATTGTTTTACGACGATTACAGCTTGTTGATTTTTTTTTTTTGGTTAAAATTAAAAAAAAAATAATGATTATTTTCCGTCTCTGATACGTATATACATATATAAATATTTTTAAATGAGATTTTAATTAAAAGCAAATGTATTTAGACTGTCAAAATATACAAATATTAAGCCGATTTTTCACTAGGCATTGAAATGACAAAAAGTTGATGCCATTTAAAATATTCCAGGTTGAAACAGACATAATGATTATTTTTATTAATGCAATGGTACGACTATATTTTAGTACCCAACATTGTTATTTAAAATTTCCTTATTTAATACCTAGTGGAAATTCAGCATAATGCTTAATTTTCACTAGGCATTTAAATAGAAAAAAATACGAAGACAGTTTCCCCACTAAACAAATCGTGTGTGGAAACAGACTCAATGGGTAGGTTCAGAAGGCGCAGCAGTTGAGCGCAACAGTTGCTGAAAATATCAGTGATCGTTATGCGTCTTCTGACCGGCTTGATGCATTAGCTGTCAAATTCAACTCTCAACAACATGTTGTTTCTAATGATCAGAAAAATATTACAATCATCTAACACGCAACTGTTCAGTTGATCAGAAGTACACAACAACGCGTTCAGAAGGTGTAATGGCAACAGTTACTGAGCTGTTGCGCCTTCTGAACGTGCCCAATGACATTTATTTATAACGCAATGAGTGTCATTTTTAATACCTGAATTTGTCATTAAAAAATGTTTGTCATTTAATGCCTAGTGGAAGTAAGGTGCTAGAAGTGATTTTATAGAGTTTTCCGCTTCGTAAGCTCGCATTTAAGACTGCCTGACCCAGCTGCCATTTACGTCGGTAGCCGCTATCTAACTGCTGGACTCCTTTTTAAAGTACATAGATGATATCAGTGCGGTATAGAAAATTATTTGGGTGCATACACAACCACCATAGAGTTAATTATTACGCGACCTGCAATTGGGGGATGCTCAGAGAAGAGTAGGGAGAGAAAACTAAGAATAGGGAGAGAGAGAGCTTGAAATGGTGGCAGGCAGAATTGCAACCCAAATTTTTGACCTGGCCTACTTCATGCAAGGACGGACATAAAAACTTGAAAACACGCGCCTAAACTATACCTCAAATATGGAAGAAACACTTTTAAAGCATTTTAAGGGCGACATCGATGGCGAGTTTGATGCAGAAGGACCCAGGCCATGATATAGAGACGAAGTCTACGTCCCTTCACTCGAGATGAGGAGCATATCGTATGTACCCTGTCCAAACTGTTAAGAACTAAATTTTCACACTGTCGTATATGTAGAAAATTACCCTACATAATTAAGTTTGTAAATACTGTTATGGTAAAGCAAAAGGCCTTATGGAGAAACTTTTGTAATGACATGGAATCTGTATCATAAGGCTCAAAGCTCAGAAAAGTACTGAGTTCACCTAGTTTACCGCGGTATGCTTACCAAGATCCGATGGGACGTGGATAGAAATGGATGGTGAGGAATCCTTGGATCTTCTTCTATGCACACAATCAGGCACTGAATAGGTCAATCATGGGAACAAAGGCAGTCCTTTGATCTCCATAAGAAGAAATGGACCTCTCATACAAACCACAAAGACTTTGGACCTATAAGTCTACTATCAATCCAAGACCTAGATATTGCAGTGGCTGATTGAATCTCATTACAGAGAATCAGTAGGGGGAGTCCACTGACACAGCATTGAACGAAAGCGTGCCACACATTGAGCAAGTTTTAATGATAAAGGAGTACACCCTGATGGCGATAATGGACATTGAGACATCAAGGGTACTTCCAACAATATTACGGCTACGGCACCACATCGGCTCTAGAGAGTCTCGGCTTCGACTTACAGCCTTGTACGACATCTATTAATATGCTGAGCATATGCGTTAGCAGAAATCCGAAGAGCGGTTTCCTGTCTCACCTTAAAAGGGTATTGGTGATTAATGAACTGCCACAACCGCTGCAAGAAGAGAGATGCTCTAAGGTCATTGCGTATGCGGCCGACTTTGTGGTGATTGTGAAAGATGGAGTCTGAGAGTAAATCCAGACAAAATTAACCTGGTGCTTTTCGAAAGGAAGCACTAGATTCTCTCTTTCCAGCTCGCTGTCATAGACAATTCGGCGCTGGAGCTAAGGTAATCCATGAAATACTTAGACATACTATTGGAGAAAAAGCCAGCACCCATGCATAACTCCTTAAAAGGCAGTGGGAGTTCTAATCAACAATTCGCTGGGGCAACGCTTCGGTGCTGCGTGAATTAACCGACTGAGGAGTCACTTGCAGTGACCACATCGCACTTCTAAATTATATCAACTTAACATGCGCAGAATACTGTCTATCAAGTCTAAGTCACTGTAGGAAATTGATCACTCCACTTTTACGCTGATTGTTCAGTACTAGAGAATAGGGTAAAAGTCCACCTCTTCTCAGCACAATTTATGCTGAATAAACACGTTTCGCTGAGGTTCCTGCAATGCAGGAGTTACTTAGACCTCTTCAATTTCACTTGGTATGGGTTCTAGAGCGGAGGAACATACCAGGCAATGAGAAGACAGACGAACTTGCGATTTCGTCGCCTTGGAAGGGCTTTGTATGCTGCTCGCTACCTGCAAACTCATTCCAACGGATCTCCCTCTTAAAAAAGCAAGTGGACAATGCACAAAACTCACCATTTGTAGAAAGGCAAAACTCATGCGGCCAGAATGGAAGAACTCTTCAACCTGAGCAGAACACAGCAGAACAGGCTATATTGCTATCGGAAGACACGCGGGTAGGTAATGATGTGCGCAGAAATGAATAAGAGCCAGAAACCTTGCGGCACTCTGTAGAAGAAGAGGAATTATTTGAGGACTACATCGACATACATATGTAGCTAAAGTATGAATACGACAAGTATTAGGTTTTGCAGACTTCACAATATGGTTTGAGTAGAAGGGTTTCACGGTCCGGGCCTAAGTGTGCTGGTGTGGTCACTGGCACGAAAACTTTGCGGCAATTCAGTAAAACCCCCCTACTTATACTGATATTGTAAGGAATCAATACGAAGGTAGGCCAAATAAGGAAAATACATATATGTGTTTTTTGTATTTTGGGAGAGTATGGGTCGGGTGTGCTATTATGTCTCTCAGCGTAAATTCAAAGTTAACAGAGTCAGGTCAAAGCTTCTACTATGAATATCAGCACTTGTGGTTTTGTGAACCTAAGAAGCTACTTCGATCGCATTGTTCGAAGGCCTTTGAAACTGTACACGTCCAAGATTTCATTGAATACTCACTGAGCTGCGAAAAGTTCGTGGTGTAGGAATAACCCGTAGATGATCAAAAGCCAGCCTAGTCAGATCACCACGCAGACAACCTGATAGAAAAAAAGAGTATTCCGGAGAAACCGAAATACTTACAAGAATATTTTTTGGTCCTAATTTCAAGCAATAAGATTTTTTCACTTTCTTCCAAATTTTCTATCGCCTTATATTTTAACTCTCCTCCGTAGATCCGAAGAACGTGGCCTTTCACGCAAGCACATTATCGAATGTGTTAAGGCGAGTTTGCAACGTTTGCAATTACAATATATAGACATTGTGATTATACATAAGGCTGACGCAATGTGTCCCATGGAAGGTAAGAAAATGTACATTGAAAATTATGTTGAAGAAAATTTTTGTTATTCACGCCTATCCACCTCTCATTATTACACACTTGCGCACAGAAGTGGTACGTGCCATGAATTATGTCATTCAGCAAGGTTGGGCAATGTATTGGGGCACAGCACGTTGGTCGCAAGTCGAAATTATGGAAGCCTACACAAACTGCCGTCAGTTCAACTGTATTACGCCCATTGTCGAGCAATCCGAGTATCACATGTTTTGCCGCGAGAAATGTGAACTGTATTTACCCGAAATGTATAATAAGATTGGTGTGGGCCTAATGGCTTGGGGACCGCTATCGATGGCATTGGCCGATACGCAAAATGGAGAGAAACTCTTCTTGCCAAAGGGATCATTCAAGACGAAGAGCCAAAGTTATTCATGGACCGAGGATGAAATAAACCGAAATGTAAGTTAAAAAAAATTTAGGATATAATATTACGCCTAAATATGGATATATTTTTCAAGAGCTTTTCTTATTAAATATGGGAAATTACTTTAAACTTCATACTTTCAGGCGGCCTTATCGCCACAAGGCAGTTGGGGTAAAGATCGCGTTGACGAGGGACGTCGGCATTGTGATCGTTTGCGCGATTTAGCAGCGCTGGCCGAAAAATTGGGTTGCAGTCCAACACAGCTCTCCATTGCTTGGTCGCTGAAGCATGAGCCGGTGCAGTGTTTGCTTTTGGGCGCAACTTCGGCCGAACAATTGCATCAGAGTTTGCAATCCTTGCAGGTGAGTTACACAAAATTTTTTTAGCTAAATAAGGGGTGTGCCTAAAAGTATGCGACTATCATTAATGGGCACGTCTTTTTTTAATGCAGATATTAGGGTTTCCTGTTGGATATTAAAAAAAAAACTTTTAAATTTCGGAGCCTCTGGACAAAAAAAATTGCAGGAATTTCTAGAATTCCACTGCTTGAGTTAATTATAAATATGTACATTAGACCGTACCGGAAAAAAGTTCACCGTGCTCCATTAAGACCAGAGAAATTTCGAAAAACAAATTTGTTTGCTGAAAATATTTTTCGGCAAAGCTTCGGCATTTTCAGTCGGATCTTAAAGTAGGATATATTTCCAAAGTTCATTGACCTCAAGTACGCCTTTATAGTACTTACCCACCATTAAAAAAAAACAAATTTTTGTTGCCGAATGTAGATGCCAAAGAAAACGGTAAAATGGCCAAATTTTTTTTTTTTTTTAACTGCATTGCGAAATTACTTAAGACTACTTCAAACTTTTTTTGTTTACTTGTAAAGTGGTACGATCTAATGTACATATAGGCATACAGAAATATACAAATATACTTATTTATGTACAATATTTATTTCAGTTTCTCTCACACAACTATGTATTTGTTCTCTTTTCCTATACCTCCAGCTACTGCCACGCCTCTCAACCAGTGTTATGATGGAGTTAGAGCGCATATTAGAGAATAAACCGGTGCGGCCGCCAATGATATCGACACTTGCACTTCGGTGACAATCAGCCTGCCCTCAGGGGCCACCTAGCCTCAGTGGCGGTGGCCCTTGCGGGGCAGAGTCACCGAAAAATGAGGAGGAGGCGTTCTGTGAGGAGGCGGATGCGAAGGATGCGTCGAAGCAGGGTTTCTGTGTTATTCAGTGACAAAAGGGGTCCTTAGATAACGATAATAAATTTTTGAAAGCGATTAGTAGTAAAACTAGTTTAAGTAGTACAACAATGACAACAACAATAAGCAAGCATGATTTACAACTGCAGCAGCAGTTGCAGCAACAACAGCAGCACCAACAACAACAACAACAACAACTATTACTACTACATCAGCCTGAGCATACTCAGCAGCAGCTGCATGTCCATTACACAGACCGAGAACAACAACAACAACAACAGCAACCACATATACAAACACAACAACAATTGCGTTCTTCAATTTTATCAAAACAACCTACGACCAATAAAAGTTTGTTATTCAATGATACCGTTAATAGTAGCTTAGTCGATAACACCATAAATATTTACGATTTACACGCTGCGACGGCAGCACCAGCAAACACCAGAACAACAACAACAACAGCAATAACTACTACTCGCTTAGATAGTGCAACCGCAATTATACAAATAGATTCGCTTAACAACAACACAACTAGCTTAAGTGCCACCACAACCGCCATAACAACCGCCACAACACCGACCAACAACAACGGCACAGTGTTGATCGCAAGCGATGCGACCGAGGCGGAGCCTAAGGTGCAAAAGCGCCGTTCATTGTTAAATTTTAAGTCTTTCGACTTTCACATCAAGTCATTGTACTCGGGCTTGCGCAACGGCAACAAACATTCGCACTCGCAATCGTCTTCGTTGGGCGGTGGTGGTGACGGCAGTGGCGGTAGCAGAAGCGGCGGTCCTGGCGTCGGCGATGGCACTACTGATAATGCCAACGGCAGCGGATTGCTAGCCGACACACCACCCGGTAGCAGAGGCGGCGGCACCGCCATCAATAATCGTATGCCACCCTATCTCAAGATCGAATCGGTCGATGCTGAGGAAGCGGAAAATCTGCTGCTCGATTATCCACAATCGCCGTACTCGTCGCGTCGCAATAGCTCACACGAAGATGATAATCGCTCCAGTTCGCAGCTGTTGCACATCAATCGCTACGATATGTGTTCGCGTTCGCAGGCCAGTTCGTCGTCGCCGTACTACCTGTCGCCGTACGCCATCGATTCGGGCAACATGCGACGCTCCTCCACGTCGGACATTATGTCGTGCAAGCGCAGCGGTACGTCCAGCGCGAGCGATAGCCGCCGACCGAGCACAAGCGATCTGTTGCGGAAAGCGCGTGAACGGCGCGGTAGCGAGGCGCGAATGGGTCGCAGCGTTTCGCACAGTGGACTGCCGCGGGGCGGACCGCGATTAGGGTCGAGTGGCGGCGGCGGCGGTGGACGGCGCACGAGTATGGCATTTTAAGAAAATTGTTTAGTGAAAAGAATGTAAAGTAAAGCGTAAAAGTAAAAAGAATGAAGGAGAACTGTTTGTTGTATGCCCGCTCACAAGCGAGGTGGATCTAAACGAGTGACATACATACATATGTATGTATGTATATGAATTGTTGATGCTCTACATCGTTATGCAATTAAGTGCTTATGAATTTTTAAAATTTAATTAGAAAGTTTAAAATTATCGAAACAAATAACTAGTCAAGTATTTATAATTATAGCTTAAATATTTATTAAATACAAATTGAAGCTTAAATTAAATAAAATAATAACAGAAATTTAATTAATAAAGCCTTAAAAAATTAAAAATAATTATAAAATGTTAAAAAAATAATAAAATATTCAAAAAAAAAAATAGTATGGAAAAATTTTCATTGAAACTGTTGATAACCAAAGCTGTTTTATAATCCTCGAAACAACTTGTATATTCTGAAACAATTTTTATAACTACCGGTCGAGCCAAGTAGCGCTCGAACGCTCGTTGTTTTGTTTTTGTTTTAATTACATAAATACTTAAAAATCTCTGGTACTTAACAGCACGTTCGAAATATTGAGTATTTTCATCAAAAATTTCCAAATATTTTATAATATGGGCCCATGAATGCAGTCATTTTATACAGCATGCCTTTAAAAAAAAAAAGGTGAAGTTTACACTATGGAACAAAAATTAATGCTTAACCTTACTTTTTACACTCTTAAGTCTGTAATTTTAAATGTTATGAAGCGAATCAAATAAAGGTTTTCGTCTATATTTGAGGTTCGATTTCGTAAAAAATTGTGTTCGACACATGAAGGAAATACCAGGTTCTAAGAAGATAACCTCAAAATGTACATACATATGTATATAATACCTAAGTGTACACTTTTGCGGCTTCCAGTATTTTAAAGAGTGGAGGCTATTTTACTTTAAACACTTTTAAAAAATTTTGCACCTATTACGTTAATTCCCCTTAAATTTTATATGGTTTACGACGTAAGAGAGCCGTAAATAGCAAAGGTTCGAATTAGACGATTTTTTTACTTTTAAGGTCAATAGACCTATCACCGCGCGTTGGCTAAAGCGATCGCGATACTCTGTATGTGTCCAGCTTAGCCCGCATTTTGTAGGAGTGTCAATGAGGGTTATAGCATGGACAGACGTCAATGTTAATCCGGTTTAACGGGGAAGTTGATATATTGAAAATTATGTCCTGACAGATAGCAGTAATGCGGATAGAGGATCGAACCACGCACTATCGGAACTGTAGTACGCAACTCTCACCACTCGGCTACCGCGGACGTCAAGTACGATTGCTTTGTTTGTTTACTTGTACAATTGGAAAGTTTTGTCATCGAAAATTGCGCTGATTTCTATTCATTTTAAGGATTGGTAGCTGCACTTAATACGCATCAACTGCCGTCAATTCCCGAGATAATTCCGAATGAGTAGCCTGTATCTTTTCAGATTGTACCCTACTAGTAAATTTGGCTAAGACCTGTGGTGTTACGCCAGTGCAGTTGCCTTAGTTTGGTGTCTTCCTTTCTGAGCGCTTCCTTTATAATGTTGGGACCTACTGAAAGGAAGGCTCAGGTTCTATGGGGCCAGGCAGCCGCCAATCTGGCTAACTGATCTGATAGCAATTGCATAGCATTATTCTCAGCCAGGGCATTAAGTTTCTCTAAGCACTCTACAACCACTGAAGATTTGGCCTCGAAGATTGAGAGAGTCTTGAGTGTTGCCAGACTATCATTGCTTCAATCTAGAGTCATATACACTTGCTCCAATAGCCTCACGAGTCTTAAACCCGCCATTAACCTATCTCTCCACATACATAGCAGTGCTCCCGGTCGACTTGCTGTAGGTATCAAGCTTAAGAGTTTCTTTTAAAAACTACTACCCTATGCATATCATATCTGAGGAGCAGAAGCCGAGCTTTCCCAGTTCCTAGACGATAAGACCTTACCTTTTCCAAAGTTCTCTCTCGCAAAATTCAGGAGAGCTCGTATGCCTGCACACAGCTCCCCAAGTCCTGTACTCTTTTCGCACCATTACAAATTTGTGCTTATAGCTGCAGTGTCTCTGACGCCGCATATTTATGTAAGTCGGAGAACAATGAGAATATATTAGTCCATGTCGTAATCATATCCTTCTAAGGAAACATTACATTTACATAAAATACTACTCTAAATCCTATGTTTTCGGTAGGTAGTAACTGCACTTATCGCATCCTAAAACAAAAACAGTCACAACTTAAAAACTTCCAAATATTCCGTAGATGCAAAAAAAAATGTAGATGCTGCGCAAGCGTTGCTGTTTTTGATGTAGAATGCGATATGTAGTCCTCGAGGGTGTTACCAGCTTGGGTTGTTGTTATTATTTACATTTTTTTCCAACTTTTAATTTTATGAGACTATTTGACTTCCCCAACTACTTGCTTTTGGGATATCTAAAGAAAGGATCAGAAACGATTTAGCGGTAGGTATATTTGAGGACGATGAAGAGTTATCTGAAAAGCTATGGAAATAGTTTCTTCGTCACGTTTAGTTCAACATGTAGAGCATTAAAGCGAGGAGCGGTAACGCCTCTGGAGCCATGGGAAAAGTGGTAAGGCATGCCATGCGTGATAAAGATCTAACGTGTTTCTTATGAGTTTTAGATCCAATTACTGTTTAATATGTAATCAACATTCTAATGTATTCAAAAAGTCCAAAAAATTTCATATTAAATCACATACATTTCTCGATACTAGGTAATGCAAAATTGAATTTCCTTGAATTTCACTTTTCCTAGGACATCGCTCTGGGGAAACAAATGCGTTTTCGAATGTGAAGAGGGTTGTTTTACTGATAATTTTTTCGATTACTATACATTACATTTTCCCACTGGGTATGTAAGTACAATAGACTTGAAGAACCCCAAAGACCGTTGCCTTTCTAATTTTTGGAATTTGGGTTCGCCAATTACAAATACTACAGGAAGAAACCGTTTGAAAAAAAAATCAACAGTCCCAATTTCACGTATTCAAAAAAAAACGTATTATTTTTTAAGGCTCTATTCCCACGCCAATGGCAAAAGTTCAACGCATACCAATTCATTTAACTACTGCGCTTAAAACTTCCACATCTAACACAAACATTGTTTCGTCATTGTCACGTACTTCACGTGTCATAACAATAACAAAAACGTTTTGAATTACGTTTTTGCGACATAGTTTTAGACGCAGCAGTTAAAGTAACAGTCATGCGATGAGTTTGGTCAATGGCATGTGAATAGGGCCATTAGGCGCATTTGTCATGACAATAGTAATGAGGTGATTAAAATGTACAAGTACAAATAAATAAACTTTGTCTTTTTTTAGTCCTTATTTATCCTTATTTATCATTCTTCTATACATACATACATTTATTACTGCTTTAAAGACAATATAAATACCCACATATGTATGTTTGTAAATATAAACAATAACTACTACAAATTTCATAATTATTTCATTGACAAATAAACAACATAAACTCACTAACATACATACCTACTCTTATCAAAACTATGCACACACATTTAAAGATAAGTTATTTCCATAATTATAATCCAGAAATAACCTTAACATATAAAGATTTCAAGGTATGTACTAACAAAAAAGCCAAAATAAATCTAATTAATCACATCAACAAACAAAAATACGAATTACTACTACTAGCTAAAACAAAACTGAAAGAACAAAGAGTATTCAGCACCAAGTGATAATATTAAACTTTTTTTTTTTTGTACGAAATGTCAGTATACATTTTTGCTTTCATTTACCGTAAGCTGAAAAACAAACTTTAAAAAAATAGAATCAACATTTGGCTGGCCCTTGGAGCATAAAATAAACACTCAGATATGCAACCTTCATTTACCAAATTATAGTTTAAAATAACCGAATACTCGAATTACTTGCCCCCATCATTATAATTACAAAATAGTTTAATTGCGCAATTTGGCTACGAATTAATTTCAATTGCAGTGAAATTGCGAATGAAATGGTCTCAGCTTCGGAGATGATCATGAAAACAGCAATCAATTAAATTTGAAATTGCGCAATTTGGACGTCAACTGGAAACGTTCTCTTACTTGGTCACCATTATGTCGAATTCCCATCGGACATTAAATGACAAAATAATGACAAATTTGAATATTAAAAACACGGTGTCATTGCGTTAACCCTGCTGTTAGGTGAAGCCCCTTTGGACCAATTATAATTATTGGCTCGTTTCCGTTGTAACTTTTGAACGTTCACGTAATTTTTCAACTCACGTGATTGAAATTAAGCCTGTTCCACATGCCATTTTTTAATGGTAAGTTTTGTCATTTCATGTGAACATTCGGTATTATACAAAAAATAAAAAAATCTAAAAATATTGTCCATATGCAGAGCTGGAAAAATTTGTTTCAATAGACAAAAAAATTGTTATGCTAGAAGTTTCTGTAAGGAAGAAATCAGCCTTGCCTGACATCAAAAGTAAATTTATCAGCAATGCGAAAAAACTACGCAAATTTATTGAAATACTAACAAATATACATTGACATGGAAGTAACAAAACTAAATTCCAGTGAAATTAAATACTTTTCAAACGCATCATAAATATCGGCAAGTCTTAACCCTGCTAGGACTGTCAGCATGTAATCAAAACAAGAATTAAGCTTTGGTTTGGTTATTAATTAGGCGCCAATAAACATATTTAAAAGTAAATTTTCTTATAATTAACTTATACTTTAAATAGTTTTTTTTATTATTTTATAATAAACCAGCTAAATCAGAATAAAGTACATTAAAGACGCAATTGGGTTACAGTTAGAATCATTTGGTCCTGCAAGAGTTAACACAAAAAGGAAGATTAAATAAAAAATGGTTCAAACATGAATCGCACAATAATAAATTATACTCGTGCATATCGACCCCTTCTCGCGAAATTGAATTTTTGATGGAAATTTGTTCTTTGTAGCTGAAATCCAAGTGCAAGAGCATAATAACATTTTTCCATTAAAATGATTAACTTTTAAGAAATTTCAAACTAAAAAATAGAAATATAAAGTAAAACAAAATGTAAAAATTTATTGAAAAAAATTATATATTTAAAAAATCAATTACGATAAGATGTAATTATTTAATTGCAAACATATAAAGATAAAAGTTCTTTCTCACATACAGACTGTGATTTCATGCAAAATAGTAACAGTTAATACTTAGCGCGTAAAGTATTCTATATACATACATACATACATACAAGCATACATAAGTACATTAATACAAACTTTATAAGTAATGAATTCAACTTAATTCTAGAGATAAACGCTAAGAGCATAATTCATTTAAATAAAGTACATACATTTGTATATATGTATGTATAAACTTGAATTAGCTTTATGAATTAGCATTTTTGGAAAGTTTGGAAATAAAATCACATCTAGGCGCATAATTGAAGTTCATATAATTGGAAATTCGCTTCGTTTTTTTAATGCTAAGTTAGGCTCTTGTTGGCGTCAAAGCGATTAAATTATACTTTTTTTAAATCGCAGTTAAAAACATGTTTTAGTTGGCTTCTTATTAGGACATACATAAAAGTTCTAGGAAAAAAATCAAAATTTATTTTAAATGCATAGAATACATAATAATGTAGTCGAAAACTTAAACATCTCCCTTCTCGTTGGTATCTAATATTTTTATTTTCATTTGCCTACTCCGTCCTAACTGCAGCTGAGGAGTTATCAATGATACTAGTATGTAGATATGTAGATATCAACCGCTCATTAAATTGCATATGTTAGGAACATTTTTCAATTCGGAAAATGCGCTTTCCACAAAAATGAAATGTGAATTACTCTTCGCTATTAAAAGATTTAATTTGAAAGCTTTAAGCAATCATTTACAGGGCAATTCAATTTAATTTTGCGAAACTTATTTTATATATATTATTCTTTTCAGTTACATTTTTTTCTTTAATGATTTGGTAGTAATTCCTTATTTATTTATTTCTTGGAACTTATTTTATTTATTTATTTTTTGCTGATTTAATATTATCTTATTCAATTTCTTTAATTGGTTTTTTGTCTTTTTTTAATTTAAATATTATTAATCCAACTTAATTTCTAAGGACCATTTTCTTTTTGATTTAATTTTTTTCTCTTTCTAATTTAATTGTCTTTTATTTATTAATTTTTTATAAATATATCTATATATTATTTACCTTAATTTAAAAAAAAAACTCCCCGTTAGCAGATCTTTCAATTAGTCTTTCGAAAGACAGTAAAGAGCTTTCAAGATATAGTTGAAAGACAGATCTTTCATGGTGAAAAGCTCTATTGATAAAAAGCACTTGAGCATGCTCCAAATGTCGCTTTACAACAACAGTCGCAATGGCCGAGTGAGCAAACATTTGGCATACCATTTTTTATTTTGTTTTCTTTTTTTAATTTAATCTTCTTTCAATTTTTAAATATTATATTTCCCCTTTTTTAGTTTAAATATCTTTTAAATTTGATTGTGTGTAAATCTAATTGTGTGTAAGAAAATTTTTTTTTTTATTTCATTTACTTTTTGGAAACTTAATTAATTTTTTTCTTTTTTCTATTTCCTATTCCTCTTTCCTTTTTATTTTATTTTATTATTTATTATTTTATAAAGGAAAATATTATTTAAATACATTTATTTCTAAAAACTGTTTTATTTTTTAATTAATTTGCTTTAGAGTTTTAGGTTCTATTTTTTTTTAAAGAAAAATATTTTTTTTACTTTCATTTAATTTTTAGAAATTTGTTTTTTTTCGGTTTGTTACATGCTTTCCATTTATTTAATATCCGTCAATGCGAAAGACTCTATTTGAAAATTTTGAATATTTATATGAGACAAAAAACTTTTTAAATGTCCATACAAAGTATTCTAAATTGCCATAAAATTTCAAATTTTTTAAGAATAACGTTAGTGTAAGATAACAATACATACCTGCATTTTGAAGTTTTGTTAAGAATACTTAATTCATTGACGTATGAGAATATTTCTTCCCACTTAAACCAAAATGCAGAAGATATTCCAGTTAAAAACTTAACTAAAAAATTTTTTTTTACTTTATACCGCTATATCGATGGCTGAGTGGAAGATCGACCTATCTCGGCAGCCAGTTCGAAAATGCTCTATCTCAAAAAACTTTTCAAGAACGCCCTATTTCAGAATTTAATTGAAAAACACTCTATCCCAAAATTCGGTTCAAAAACGCCCTATCTCACTTCAAAATGTATTGAAAATATGCTGATATAAGGCGTTTTTGAATCGGCAGCTGAGATAGGGCGTTTTTGAAACGAATTCTGAAATAGGGCGTTCTTGAAAAGTTTTTTGAGATAGAATGTTTTCGATCTGGCTGCCGAGATAGGTCGATCTTCCACTCAGCCATCGATATGTGATTTAATTTTTGTGGCAAAAATTAATTGCGTCTAAATAAGTAGACGATTAAAGAAAACATGAGTTTTCTATTGATCGGTATACGATATTCTATAGTTAAGTAAACAAAAAAAATTTAACCCTTAACGAACGAGTGGTATAAAGCGGTTACTTTTTAATTTATAGTTTTATTAGAAAAGATTGAATGCAGTTTTTTTATATAAGTATGAGAGCAAAAACCAGTTACTTAGTTATAAAAACTATTTATACCTGGCAATTTTCAAAAATGTTGCCAAATAATAACAATTTCATTTGAAAACCTGTTAACTGGAAAGGAGCAGAGTTTGCTACAATAAAATTGTAAACAGTTTTTCGTTTCCTCTTTTTATTATGTTCTCCCCTTCTATTGGCAAATAGATCAAGTATTCCTACAAAAAAAAAAAAACTCAAAACTCTTCATTTTCCACGGCCAACATTTTAAAAGCTTTTGCAAATTTAATTTTTATGGAAAAATAATTATTCATTTATTTACTAATCTGAAAATAAAAAATGAATGATAAGATAATAATTAACTGATATTTGGTTGAAGTTTTCTTTATGAAGTATCAAGGAGAAAAACTTTAATTTTTGTCAGTACGAAAAATTTCTTTTTGCCGCAAAAATTTATCAAATTAAATGTAAAACGATATAATAATGTAAATATGTATTTAGATCAGCAATATGCCAAGAATCAAATACTTAACAAAAAAAAACTATATGACATATGTATATACACATATACATACGTACGATTTTTTAAAACATGTGCATACATATTACATTGGGCCGTATGAATAAAAACTAAGTAATTGCTTTTTCTTAAAATTGCATACCTTTTACTTATATGTTGTTTAAAAAATTAAGTAAAAGGCCTGATATATTAAGAACACACAATTGCATATTTTTATTCATACGGCCCATTGTTCACTGGACATAGAAGAAATGCTACATACATATGTACATAAATATAGACAAATTTATAAAAAAATAGCGCCAAAGACTAAATGCGTGGCAAAAAGAATAGATGAATAAAAGCAATTTCCAACGTAAAGATCAATAAAAACCTTGAATAAACAATTAATATCTACAAAACAAATGCAAAGCATTAAGATTTACTTTATAAACTAAGTGCAATAAAAAGCTTAATTAAGTCTTTAATTAGTAGTGTACTAGAAACAAAATGCTTATTAAAAAAGTATAATATTAAAAACAGAACGGAATCCTTAAGCGAATAAACTTCAAATGCATGCAGGTGCCAGCTGAGCGATAATTTATTAAAAAATATACATACATATGTATGCATATGTATATTTCGAAAATGTAGTGGGTAAAAGTAATATGTAGTTACATTTGTGGCATTACATTTTTGTTTATTCATACATACATACATACGAATAAATCGAAAATAGTAAATTTACGCTACGTGCATAAGGTATCTCTTAAAAATATTGTTTAAACGCGCTAAACACTTCATTGAAGAATAAGGAATAGCAAACAAAAAAGGGGTAACCCCATCAACAACCAATTAATATTTTCTTATTAGAG
>NW_016164352.1:21089-31989 GCF_001687245.7 Rhagoletis zephyria | reverse complement strand
GCGGTATCGTCATCGGCGCCACCTCTGTATTCTCTCCACCGTGGATACAAATAAGGTATGCCAAATCGGTTCCGGGAACTGAAACAAGCAGAGAGTACTGAACATTGTGTTAGTAGTTCTTTTTTTCGTGAAAATTGTTAAAAAGTCCTTAAAAATCTATGAGTGCAAAACTGTAACCTCTGCCTTAATTTACATTTTTGTCAGCTGGTTTTTTTATTGTTGTATTGACTTCAAATCGTTATGAGAGAGGGAGAAGGGATGTACCAAAAAGAATATACAACAAAAGTATGAAAGTCGTTAGAACTTGGAAAGATAGCGATAGCTGAAGTAAAAAGTGTTACACCATGTCACAGTTTTGCCCGTCACTGTACATAGGAATACAGCCTAACGGTCCTCATCAAATTCTATATCACGTCATGTCGTGGAAAAAGTTAAATTATTTGAAGTTGTACGGCACAGCAGAAAAGACGCAGAAATACACAAAATTTTAAAAGTATAGCGCAGACATGGGCACTTTTGCCCGTATGGGCTTTTTTGCCCGTATGGGCAAGCGAGCCCATTTCGCGGGCTGGATCAGGGGAAAATCATGGGCAAACGGGAAGGGGGCAACAAATCTTACTAATACACGTATAGCAATGAGAGCCACTGCACACGCAGTTCTGGAGTAAAAAGGCTCACTCTCCCAAACGTACGCCACATACACCCTCGTCATTTGAATAGCTCAAATTTTTAATCTTTAGTATTTACACTTTTAATTTTGTTTATTTAATATGAATTACATCCGATTTTAAAACTTTATACAGAGTTAAAAAAATATCAACAAANAAAAGGCTCACTCTCCCAAACGTACGCCACATACACCCTCGTCATTTGAATAGCTCAAATTTTTAATCTTTAGTATTTACACTTTTAATTTTGTTTATTTAATATGAATTACATCCGATTTTAAAACTTTATACAGAGTTAAAAAAATATCAACAAAGGGGTACATTAAAGTGCAAGTTTCAAGTGTCTGTAAAAAAGCGGTGATTTTTGACATTTTTTTTGGTGATAGTGCTGCGCATTTTCTCTCATACAAAGTATGCTCGACAAAACTTTTATATGGAATAAATTCGCAGCACTGTCAATAAAAAATAAATGAATCTGAAAAATCGGGGCTGTTTTAGAATCACTTCAAACTTGCACTTAATTACACTATAATTGAATGGACTACAAAACTGCGTATCAGAAATTTTTCTAAAAATATTATTAACTTATTCACTGCAGGTCATTAGGATGGCACACTACTATGTTGACCTTTTTTAAGAACTGTTTCCAGCTCTCGAGAAAAACGAAAAAATCATATAAAATGCTGCCCAAGAAGTGGAAAATAAACCTTCCTTTTTTTAGTTTTAGTTTGTAAAAAATTTTAAAATTGCATTTACCCGTAGAATATGCTATATCGTCACTAGACACGAATAAAGGCGCGAGCTCAAAAGTTGACGGCAAAAAAGACGCATAAAAAAATTTCAGCGTCAAATACTCTTAACATACTTCGCCAAAGTTTTTTATAAGCATCTTTTTTCGCAAAATTTTTTTAAACGCTTTTTTCACCGTCACAACACCAGCGCGCCTTTATTCGTATGTAGTGACGATATTTTTACAAAAATTTATATTAAATAAACAAACGGAAAACTGTAAATACTAAGAATTGAAAGGGTGTGCAATTCAAATGACGAGGAGTGTATATGTGATCATTGCCACAAGTAAACGCGAGCTGAAAGCGTGATTGTGTTAGTGTGCCAATTACGTTTGAATGAATTTGCGTTCGCTTTGTTACGCTCTCGCATGTATTTGCATGTGATGCTTACGCTCTTTAAACAGGCGCTCACTCTCTGTCCATGCTTGTATATGAGCAAATTTGACATCGATATAACTGTTGCCAACTTTGTGCCTTTCGCAAGAAATTAAGTGCGTTTAGGGAATTAAAAGGCGAAAATTGTTTAGTTTAGCGCTTGTTTTGTTCTTTGGTGCCCTTTTCAAGGCAATTTTATAATAAAAACGTGATTCTATGGTGACATTGTATTTGACTTACACATATGTTAGTGTTTGGCCGAGCTTCTCCTCTGGATAATATGCTCCAAGATAATCCAAACGCAATATTTTCCTACAGTCTATATCACGGAATCCATAGAATGTTCTACTAATTAGCTGGGTGTGCGCGTTTGTACAAAAGTAAGCAATTGCATGAAAATAAAGCCTCTAGAAAAACCAAGTTTTGGAAATTGTTTTACGAATAAAAAAACATTTTGCAAATTAAATTTATTAAATTGATTAACTGCGCATAGTTGGAAATATTTACAAGTTTCATTGTGTGATTACTTAAAATATTTGAACATACAGCTTTATATGCGAAAATACCATTAAACACAGCAACACAAAATTGGTGTTCTTTTTTTGGGGGGAAAATTTCGCTATTTTCAGTATTTTGGTGCTTTTATAAATAAAAAACTTGGCGATCAGGGCTGCCAACTTGGCTCAAACCGTGCCAATTTTTGCACTATTTTACTTGAAATGGCACTGAATTTTTCAATTTTGAGTGTACTTCTTCTCAACTAAAATTTTCTAATTTCTATAGTGTATACAACTGGTTTATCTTACTTTGACATTGGGCTTTTGTTTTAATTTGTCTAATTTTAGTGCTAATGGGTAGAACTAAAGAGAATGACACCTTTTTTGGCACATTTAATTTTCTATTTGGCACGTTTTAGCACTTTTTTATCCTCAATATGGCACTTCATAGCTATGCATGTTTGGCAGCCCTGTTGGCAAATTTGATCACTAGCTGACCTTCACCGAGCGCTCTTTGCTGGGTTCGGACTACAAAAATGGAAGTAAATATCAAACATTCGTGTAGATGTGCATTTCTTATCTTTATAAAAACAATTCATTTCTCCTCGTATCCTTGTACAAATAAGGAGCTAAAGCGGCCTTATAAGGGTCGATATCTGTAGACTGGAAAATCGACCAGCTAGTGGTTGAGATGTCATTTACACGGGTCGATTTTGGTTGAACGACACAAATCTACTAGAAAATCGACCCGTGTAGAGGCGAGCAATTATCATTCAAGTTAAAATGCCTTGGTTAAAATTAATAAAAAGTTATTTCATTCTTTGATTACCGGGACAATTGTTACGACGCAATTACAGAACTTTAGACAGAGCAATATTTTTCGATCGTGTTCAAATCGGACGATTGTGAGGGCCTATTCACGAATTCAAGTGTATTTGCAAAGTTGCTGTAGCTCACCAATGTAACAATCGTGTCGATAAAAAGGTAAAATATAACTTTTAGTTTGCTATTAAAAACCCCACCTCCTTTCTATTTGAAGAGTAAATTTGTTGATGCAACAAAACGGAGCAGATTTTCAGTTGAGCGAAGTAGAGGACTAGGTTTAAAATTTTTTCAACAAAACGGAACAAATCTACTCCTATCGGAGTGAGGTCCGAACGATGGCTTATTTTGTATATGAGGACAATGTATGCTCTTTGTTTGGTACACAAAGTCAGTATTACCGCAGCCGTAGTGCGATGAACATGATGTCGGTGGGGTATAAATAATTTTTTCGCAACTTTCATACCCTTCCTTCCGTAAACTGTTTTTCCCTTTCTCCAGCCCGCGCTCGAACTTTCGCTACTGCGCGGGCAAAAAAGTGCCCATGTCTGGTATAGCGTATTATTCGCATACTAAAAAAATTGTGTTTTATTAAAAACTGCTATCGCACGCAACAACTCCTTTTCATGATATCGCTCTAAAAGAAAGCGTTTGCATCGCTGTTTTTTTACCTCTTCATTATGCATTTTCGTGTTGCAAATCAGAAACTCGACTAAAGTTTGGTATACAGAATGGGCTAGTTGAAAATTTGCAGAATAAAAAAGCTTTCGACCACTGCATTTGATCCAGTGAAACGTATTTTTAAGCAATTGGATACAATGCCTTTTAGTGCCCAGTGCATTTGCATAACAACCCACCACATCTAACTTTGTTTTTGATACCATATCCAACAGGTATTCATAACTTTTATTTGCAAGTAAGGAAAACCTAAGGTCTTCTTTTTCAGTGTTGTTGTTGCACGGTCAACCGCTTTTCTACCTCCAAGGTTGACCAAGAGAGCCACATTGACCGGTGCAAATTTTATGGAGAGAATGTTGCGGTCATCGACCACCTCGCAATTGCCGGAAAGAGTTAAACAACTTTTATTAAAATGCCAAATGCATTTCCGCATTAAGGGTTTAAATAAATCCTCAAATAACTGAGGTGTGTGTAACCGACAACATTTAGAATCCCTTAATTATAAAATATTATTTTTAATTATATCTACTCACAACGAGGGAACATTTTTATTTCGTTTAGCTGATTTCCTTTTTACAAGCTTTTATTTAACTTGCTCATCCCGCGGAAAAATCTAATCGATTTTATTTTTTCCTTGTAAGAAACCTCCAAAATCTCCAAAAAATTCAGCATTGAGTTAGTTTTCGAAATTAATAAAGGTACAAAAATACTTTAAACTTCCATATTATTCTAAAAATGGTACGAAAAACGGAGTAAAACGGCCCAAAATTTTTCCGCATTTTCTACTACCTTAAAATGCGTTGCCGGAATATGGACCATGATTCCACGATTGAGAGAAATAGAGATTGCGCCAATCGCGGTACCGCTAATCCGCTCTTTGTGATTTTGACAGAATCAACTGTGTGCGTGACGTCATCTTGATGCAATTGTTGATTGTGAGCATACGAAAAAACCAAATAACAATTTTAATATTTGTGCGTTAATATTTCTGCGTGGTTTTTAACAATTATTGAGACATTACAAAGTAAAATGAAGTGTGCAGTGGCAAAGTGTAATAGTAAAAACAAAACGAAAGCATGCGATATAAGTTTTTTTCGTTTCCTACGGAAGCGAACCTGGCGAAAAAGTGGAAGAAGTTCCGCCGGCGATTATGCATTAAACACCAAATCGAGCTATGTGTGCATGAAGCACTTTACTAGTGAAGATATTGAAAATAATACACAGTTCGAAATGGGTAACATATTGTGTATTTTCATATTAATTGCATTTAATATCGTTTTCGTAAACGCCTTAGGTTTTGCAAAACTTCGTCGTTTAAAACGTGGTGCGGTGCCTACTATTTACGAAGAAAATCTGGGGGGTTCCCAGCGTGCGGAAAGAGCTCAGCACAGGAAAACAAAAGAATTGCCAGCAAGTTCCTTGAGCAGAGTGAGACTGCCGTTGCCACTGCAGGTAACCATTTGCATTTATATAAAGTTATATAAAGCTGTGGAATCAACAGCTGTGGAGTTTATGGTGATTGGCTACCGTCCACAAATATAAATATGCACTCTGCATTGCTTTTTACAATGACGAGTCAAAAAATTCACTTTGCTGCACACCTTCCTTTTGGTCTACATGAAATTGCAAACCATCAATCTTTGTATATTTATTGATTCCTGCAAAATTGGGCCATGCAATATTAAAATTAACACATTTTTCTGCATTGTTTACATATTTTTCTATGCGTTTTGGCATTTCTCTCTCGCAACTGCACCAACATGACGTCACGCAAAAATTACGCTCAAAAATCCTCTCTCATTTGCGCAATCTTGAATTTTATCATTCTTGCCATGATTCGGATGTAGATTTTTCACTAGTAATGGGGAGGGAGAGCACAATGCTTGGTGTGTCATGAAGAAATCGCACGGACGACAAACTTTTTTGTTAAGCGCCATTATAGCGCCATTTCCCCTTATTTCCAAATATTGAATTAATAAATTATTACGTACATATGCACATAAATAAAAAGATGAATTTAAAATAATGCTAAGAAATTCCTTTTCTTTTAATTCAAAATAAGAAGAGTAATACAAATTAATTAGAATATTTGTTTTAATTTAATTTTAATTATAATAAGAAATCTAAGCAAGCAATGCAAGTGAATTAAATTATATTAAAAGGTTAATTCTGTAATATTATATCTCCCTTTCACACAATCTACAAAATAAAAAAAAACCCTTTTTTATAATTTGCAACTCGAAATCGTGTAACAACACTGTTTGTATCAAACGCGTGAGCGACTTATTCTCTTCATTCTCTCATCGTTGTTCTAAAGGCTTTCGCACGAGGCAATTTTTCAGGCAACTTTTAGTTGAAAGCAAAAATCACCTCGTCCGAACGGCCTTTCAACTAATCGCTTTCAACAAAGTTGGTCGCCAGCCAACTTTGAGCTCGTTCAACTTTTTTTCCTTGCAACCCTGTGTTTGTTTACATTCTGTATCAGTGTTGGGAAATTAAATTGTTCCTTCAGTACGAAATCTATACAAAAAATGTACTTTTCGGCTATAAATTGTATACACTTTTTAATTCGCTCATATATTTTCTTAGTACATTCCCTTCTAGACCAATGATTTTATGGTATTCATGAGAAAGTTTTATTGTTTATGTACATACGTTTACGTATTTTACACTTTTACAAATTGATTCCACGTGCACATGTACTGCATTTAACGCAAATATGTATGCACACATTTTCAGGTATACATCTTAACAAAAAGCATATTTAAGTTATTATTAATGGATAAAAGAGACATTTTCCTTTGGATTCAGTACTAAAATTTGACATTTTAATAGCATTTCAAGTGCTTATCAAAACTTTACGACAAGATTTGACCATTTATCTTAATAAAATTCCATTTTAATTATTTTTTGTAAAAATACGGTTTATATTTTAAGAAAATCCATACAAATCCAAGGTTCAAACTTTGTTCAACATTAAAAGAAACCAACACACTTTCGTAAAAATTTCGAGCTTTTTAATTCGATTTCTTAGATTTGTTTTGAGTGTGCGGGTTAGCCCATTAAATTTTAATATAACTAAGTTTTTTAAGATTTCTTTGATGAAGGTGTTGCTAATTTGCTCCATATAAAAAAATCGTCGAACACACTTCGTATGGGAGAAAATGGCTGACATCCTCGACAAAAAAAAATTGACAAGTTCAACAGTAAGTCCCAGCTATTTTAAACTTGCACTTTATTATACTAAAATTGAATGGGCTAAAAACTAAAGAATATTAATAAAGCTCGACATTTTTACGAAAGTATGTTGGTTTTTGGATGTTTCGCAAAGATTTAATCTTNAACTAAATAGTAAAATCTTGTCAATATGTGATTGCCGTAAAGGTATTATATTTAAGAAAATCTCTTCTTATAACTAACGAAGACTTTGTTTCTATATGAAGCTGACTTCGACATTTTGTTTTAATAAAACTTAGTATCGAAAAGTTTCTTTAAAAAATTGCTAGGCTATATTTTAATGGTTCGTTCAAGCCATTTTTCAAAATTTACTAAGGTAAATACGAACAGGCGAACAAAAGAGAATACAAACAATTTCTTGCTGTGAGTTTTCAGAGCTTTATATTTTTAGTATTCATTACAAAATTGTACTAAAAAGTACTGCGTAGTAGGAAAGAATATTGTGGCGAATACTGCGGCAACACAAAGCGAACAACGAGAAATAGGCAGAATGTTCGAGGAATGACGTAGAATGTTCCACAAAGAGAAACGTCAAGTTGGATGAACACTGCGAACAGCGAGAGAAAGAGAATGAGCGATAAACTTCAGAACGTTCTAGAGTTGCCATAAGTGTGAGCGCAGGTATATAAGAGCCACGACACAGCGGAGTAGAGACAGTTACAAGTCAGCAAGCTACAAGTAAAGTGAGCGGAGAATCGAGTTGCGAATAAGCAAGCTATAAGTTTAATTGTGTTAACAAGTAGTAAAGCGTTGTTATTGCTTTAACAAGTATTGTAAAGTGTTTTTACTGTATTAGCAAGTATTGTAAATTGTTTGTTGTACAATAAAGTTAATTGTACTACAATTCGGTCATCGTTAGCATTTATTTAACAATCCAGCGATACGAGCCCGAGTATATTTGGGTAATCCCTCAAGGTTTCGAGGATAAGCGTAACAATTGGTGTCAGAAGTGGGATTGTTAAATAAATCCCGAAGGATAAACTACTGAAAATGGCGAAAATTCAGGACTTAAAGATTGAGGAGCTGAAACAGGAGTTGGAAAAGCGTAATTTGGCCACCTCCGGAAGAAAAGTGGAATTGTTATCCCGGTTGCGAGAGGCTATGGAAGCTGAAGGCATCGACGTGGACAAATACGACTTCCAAGGTAAACCCGACGATACATCCGCAATGGACGAACAGAAGGATGAGGCTGCATGTTCGTCGAAGGATGTGCAACAGACTTCCGGGAAGGTTGAAGAACAGCAAAAGGCTCCTTCGTCATCAACAATTATGGACATGAACACGTTATTGGCTGCCATG
The DNA here is from genome assembly GCF_001687245.7 of Rhagoletis zephyria. Taxonomy (NCBI): domain Eukaryota; kingdom Metazoa; phylum Arthropoda; class Insecta; order Diptera; family Tephritidae; genus Rhagoletis; species Rhagoletis zephyria. The sequence goes on along the minus strand of NW_016164352.1, from coordinate 23,622 downwards.
TCACAGATGATGCAAGTACAGGATACACGCATGTCAGAGATGTCATCACAGCTGTCATCACAGATTTCCTCGCAGCTGGAAGCACAGAAAACGTACATGTCATCGCAGCTAGATGAAAAGATTACTCAGCTACAAGAGAATTTATTTAAAGATAACGCGGAACTCAGAGAGAGACAGGATAAAATCGAGGAACGACAAGATAAAATCGAAGAGCTAATTCAGGAGAAAATCGAGGCTAAGGTAGAAGAGTTGGAAGGTCGCCTCCGAGATATGCAGTTGAATCGCCCACCTTCTTCGACCAGCGCGCCCAAGGTAAAGACTCCATCCTTTGACGGCACGATTCCTTTCCAAGTCTTTAAGCTCCAGTTTGAGAAGACAGCTACAGCAAATCACTGGAGCATGGAGGATAAATCCGCTGCACTGTTCGTTGCATTAAAAGGACCTGCAGCGGAAATCTTGCAGACTATTCCTGATTGTGAAAGGAACAGTTACGATGCGTTAATGGGTGCAGTGGAAAGACGTTATGGTAGCGAGCACAGGAGACAGATTTACCAGATGGAGCTGGAAAATCGCTGCCAGAAATCCAACGAGACTCTACAGGAATTCGCCTCCGAGGTTGAAAGGTTGGCTCATTTGGCAATTGGAGATGCATCTGGTGAGCACCTCGAAAGAGTAAAAATCCAGAGGTTCATCAACGGAATGCGGGACGTGTATACCAAGCGCGAGACGTATGCAAATCCAAAGCCAACATTTGCTGAAACGGTCTCGTATGCTCAGACACGTGAAACGGCAGCGCTCCTAAGTAGACCAGCCTACAAAGCCCATCGAGTAGAAGTGGAAACACCTGACGTGATGAACGAGATCCTGAAAACACTCAAGTCGATGGCAGGGAAGAATACTCCTGGTGCAATCGAGAGGAAGGATGGTGCTAGAAAATGTTTTAGTTGCGGAAAACCAGGCCACTTCGCACGCGAATGTAAGACGGGTTCCAACAGGTCAAACAGTTCAGCAGTACGTAAACGCAGGACTGAGGATGACGAGTCCAACTCCGACCAGTCGTTAAACTAAAACGAGCCAGCAGCAAGGGGCGCACGCTGGCTCCCGCAATTGAATGCCCCATAATCTCCGTCTCGAGAATTGGCAGAAAAGCGAGCAACGTTACTGTTGGTGGATATGTGGAGGGACATGAGCGAGTACTAACTGTGGATACGGGCGCATCACATTCCATCATTCGATCTGATTTGGTCACTAAAGAGGTAAGGCCATTACCTGGAGCAAGGTTGAGGACAGCAACTGGTGAGGACACCCAAGTTGTAGGAGAGGTAACATGCAAAGTCGCAATAGGGAATGTGACGGTGTTACACAAGTTCATAGTCGCGGCGATTATGGATGAAGTCATCATTGGATTAGACTTTTTATTTGGTCAAGGTATGAAGATCGACATAAAGAACAGGATCATGACGTACGACAACACGGAAGTGCCCCTTAAGTTTGGGTATGATGGTCCGTACAGCAGCAAGCGAGTGATGCTAGAGGAAAGCGAGCAGATTCCACCGAAGTCAGAAGCAGTTGTGTGGGCAAAGATTGATGGAGATTGTGGGACAAACAAATTGTGGGTTGTTGAAGCGACACAAAATTCTACACCGGACGTACTTATTGGTAAAACCCTGGCTAAGACGCAAAAGGATGGACGCATCCCAGTTCGAGTGCTCAATGAGTTCAAATCACCAGTCAAACTCCGAAGAGGAACTGTACTGGGGCAATGTCGAGAGGTAGAGGCAATCTTCAACTGCGAAAAGTTACCTGAAAGCGATTCCATTGGCGAGAATGACATTGCGGAAGACATTAATGCATGGACGGAAAGGTTGGAAGAAAAATACCAGCACAAGGCTAAGGAACTTCTCCGAAGATACTGCAACATATTCGACAAGGATGGCGACAAACCAGGCAGGACTAACGTTGTGAAACATCGCATTGATACTGGCGATGCAAGGCCAATCCGTCAAGCTCCTCGGCGTGTTCCACTTGCCAAACGTGAAACTGTTAGCCAAATAATAAAAGAAATGAGTGAGAGTGGTGTGATTGAACCATCAGCGAGTCCATGGAGTTCGCCGGTAGTACTTGTGAAGAAGAAGGATGGTCAAATGCGGTTCTGCGTAGACTACCGGAAACTAAACGATGTGACGAAAAAGGACAGCTATCCTCTTCCCAGGATCGATGACACTCTGGACTCGTTGACTGGAACAAAGTGGTTCTCAACACTCGACCTTAAGAGCGGTTATTGGCAAGTGGAGGTAAGTGACGAGGATAAGGAGAAGACAGCTTTCAGCGTTGGAGACGGTCTGTGGCAATTCACGGTGATGCCCTTTGGATTATGTAACGCTCCTGCCACTTTTGAACGACTTATGGACCATGTGCTCAAAGGACTGCATTGGAAAACATGTTTGGTGTATCTAGACGACATTATCGTATTGGGTAAAAGCTTTGAGGAACACCTGAACAATTTGGAAGAAGTTTTCCAGAGGATAGCTGG
>NW_016164352.1:4987-19470 GCF_001687245.7 Rhagoletis zephyria | reverse complement strand
TTTTTAGTTTTTCTCGAAATATGTATGTATGTAAGATATATAAAGATGTGCATATCAAATCAATTGCCTTTCCAACCATATCCACATTTTGAAATTCGGTACAATAGGTTTCGAAATATAAGCTTTTGAAAATATTGAAAATTCCACCTTTACCCTCCCCCTAGCACCGCCCTATTAATTTGCACACAAAAAAAATTACACCTTTCAAATCAGTAGAAAGGAGCTGACCACGCCCACTTTAAAGTTTTGTTTTATCTCAACGGCCGCTATACCGCATCTATGCCTCAAAACGAGTCTACGATACGAATGAGTGTAACATACAAAGAGTCAAATGAGTTAGTTGAATGAGCTGACTCCTTAAAGTGAGTTGGAGTCATTGAGTCAACTCCTATAAATTTGCTGAGTTACCCACCCTTATGCGCCATATACCAGAGTGTGGTTTTCGTACGTCGAGAGTGGACTTTATTCCTGAATTGCCTACTCAATCCAAAGTAGCACTTGTTGGCAAGATTGGTTCTTCGTTGGATTTCCATGCTGACATTATTATCGGTGTTAATGCTGGTTCCCAAATAAACGATGTAGAGAATTCCTTTCTCGAAATTATAACTGTCAAGAGTGACGTCGGCGCCAAGGCGCGAATGTGCTGACTGTTTGTTTGTTGACAGGAGATACTTCGTCTTGTCCTCGTTTACCACCAGACCCATTGGATTTGCTTCCTTATCCAACTTGGAATAGGCAGAACAGACTTCGTGGTTTTTGTTACTGATGATATCGATATCGTCGGCATAAGCCAGCAATTGCACGCTCTTGTAGTAAATTGTTCCTGAGCGGCTCAGTTCAGCAGCTCTTATTATCTTCTCCAACTCAGATTAAAGAAGCCGCATGAAAGAGAGTCGCCCTGTCTGATGCCCTGCTTCGTGGCGAACGGTAAACGGAGAGGTCCTTCCCAATTCTGACGGAGCTGGTGGTATTGCTCAACGTAATTTTAAACAGCCGTATTAGTTTGACGGGGATNATATGAAAGAGAGTCGCCCTGTCTGATGCCCCACTTCGTGGCGAACGGTAAACGGAGAGGTCCTTCCCAATTCTGACGGAGCTGGTGGTATTGCTCAACGTAATTTTAAACAGCCGTATTAGTTTGACGGGGATGCCAAATTCAGACATAGCGGCGTATGGGCAACTGTTTTTAGTGCTGTCGAAAGCGGCTTTAAAGTCGACAAATAGGTGGTGAGTGTCGATTCTTTTCTCGCGGGTCTTTTCCAAGATTTGGCGTATTGAATTCCTAGTCCATGGGGGATCTCCCAGGCCTAAAGCCACACTGTTAAGGCCCAATCAGTTCATTGACGGTGTGCTTCAGTCTTTCACACAATACGCTCGATAGGACCTTGTAACCTATGCTTAGAAGGCTGATCCTGCGGTAGTTGTCGCGAATGGCGGGGTCGCTTTCTTGTGGATTGGGTAATGCACACTTAAATTCTAGTCGTCAGGCATGAGTTCATCTGACCATATTCTGCATAAGAGTTGATGCATGTACATTATCAACTCCTCGCCACCGTACTTGAATAGCTCAGCTGACAAGCTGTCAGCTCCAGCAGATTTGTTGTTTTTCAGCCGCGTTATTGCTATCCGTACCTCGTCATGGTCATCGACTGGGGGCTCAGGTTCTTCTTCTCCACGACTTTCCGTGCTTCTACCATTCAGTAGCGTGGAAAAGTGTTCCCTCCATAATTTAAGTACGTTCTGAACATCGGTAACTAGGTCGCCATTGTTGTTCTTACAGGAGTACACCCTAACTAACTCTCTGGTAAAATGTTCGGGCGTTCTTCCTGTCGGGCAGCATTTCAATCTCTTTGCACTCACGTATTTCGGCCTCCCTCTTCTTGTTGCGGTAAATACGTCTCGCTTCCCTCTTCATATCCCTATAGCGGTCCCACATAGCACGCGTTGCGCCCGATCGCAGCGTGGCCTTGTAGGCGGCATCTTTTTTCTCTGCAGCTTCCTGACACTCCTCATCGTACCAGTTGTTCTTTCGGGCTCGCTGAAATCCGACTACTTCTTCGGCGGCGGTACTTAATGAGCGGGAATTGTGGTTCCACTGCTCGCATATGTCGGCTTGTTGTAGAGAGCTCTCTGAGAGCAGGTATGTGAGTCGAGTTGCGAATGCATTGGCTGTCTGTTGTAATTGTAGCTTTTCGACGTTAAGCTTTCCTTGCATATTTGGAAGCACAGAGGCGGGTGCGTTTCTTGGCTGCAACAAGATAGTGATCCGAATCGATGTTTGTACCTCGGATTGTACGTACGTCTAACACACTGGAAGCATGCCTTCCTTCTATCACAACGTGGTCGATTTGTTTTCTCGTTTCTCCATCCGGAGACATCCACGTAGCTTGATGAATCTTTTTATGCTTGGGCCCCGGCGAAGTCGATCAGCCTCAATCCGTCGTCGGACGTTTCGTCGTAGAGGCTGAATTTTCCGACGGTGGTTCCAAAGATCCCTTCCTTGCCCACCCTGGCATTGAAGTCGCCAAGCACGAGTCTGATACAATGACGGGGGCAGCGCTCGTACGTGCGCTCCAAGCGCTCGTACGTGCGCTCCAAGCGCTCATAGAAGAGATCCTTGGATGCCTCATCCTTCTCTTCCGTCGGGGCATGGGCGCAGATGAGCGAGATGTTGAAGAATCTCGCTTTGATGCGGATTGTGGCTAGACGCTCGTCCACCGGGGTGAACGACAGTACTCGGCGACGGAGTCTCTCTCCCACCACAAATCCAACTCCGAATTTGCGCTCCTTTACATGGCAGCTGTAGTAGACGTCGCAAGGCCCCAGACATTNTCGCCTAGCACAAATCCAACACCGAATTTGCGCTCCTTTACATGGCAGCTGTAGTAGACGTCGCAAGGCCCCAGACATTNCGTGCGCTCCAAGCGCTCATAGAAGAGATCCTTGGATGCCTCATCCTTCTCTTCCGTCGGGGCATGGGCGCAGATGAGCGAGATGTTGAAGAATCTCGCTTTGATGCGGATTATGGCTAGACGCTCGTCCACCGGGGTGAACGACAGTATTCGGCGACGGAGTCTCTCGCCTAGCACAAATCCAACACCGAATTTGCGCTCCTTTACATGGCAGCTGTAGTATACGTCGCAAGGCCCCAGGCATTGCTTGCCTTGCCCCGTCCAACGCAATTCTTGTATGGCGGTGATGTCAGCTTTTGTTCTTACGAGGAGATCAACCAGCCGGGTAGAGGCACTTCCCCATTAAGGCTCCGGGGAAGGAAAGGACGGGGGTGGTTTCACAACCAAATACACGTTTATATAGCGAGCCGCTTGCTCCAAGACAGACCTCCGCTTGCTGCCGCTCCTACTGGTGAACAGACGCTGCAGACTTCAATGAGCCCTTAAATCGAATAAGTCGGAGTGGCCCCACCGAAGCTCCAAATATATATTAAGATGGTAAATTCAATTTTACTTCGAAAACTGCGTCAGAAAATAACTACTTAATCAGCTGTTCATAAAACTTGCAACTGGTTGGCGGTTTTGCGTTTTCGTACTTTCGTGCATATTTCTCTCATTGGGAGTAAATATTGGCTTACTCTCCGAAATTTGCTTACTGTCAAGTTACTGGATTTTTTTGCTGGAGAATACGAGAACACAAGTAATGTGACTTAGGGCCGGTTACTCAATGTCTGGTTAACACTAATCTCCGGTTAAACATAGTTATCGACGTTATCGACTCCCTGTTGTATGCATGGAGTCGAAGACGTCGATGTTTAACCGCAGATTAGAGCTAAACGGACATTGAGTAACCGGCCCTTAATTGTAAACACTTTTATTGCACATCACCATTTTCTTTTAAGTAATAGCCTAGTTTTCTTAATTTAACCACGATGAAAGATTTTTAAAAGTAGTAAACATGCAAGGGTTGCAATTGAACAGCGAAGTTTGTGCTGCCAGACGATTAAATAATGTCAAAAGTAATATCGCAGGATTTTTTACTTCAATTTTTAGGTTTTACAAAATACTGGTTTTTATTACAAAAAAAACATAGCATCCCTGGCGAAAATTTTTAATAAAAAAATCGGTCGAAGAAAAGGGGCAGAACAATTTTGCAGAGAACACCTTTCTGCGTAGGTGGCCTTCAGTCGCGCTTAGGGATTATAACCCTCACTAAGTACAATTCTCCTTTCTGTGTTGCCGAAGAAGAGACGCTGAAATCCTTTTGCAGAGAACACCTTTCTGCGTAGGCAGCCTTCGGCCTCGCTTAGGGATTATAACTATTACTAAGTAGAATTCTCCTATCTGTGTTGCTTAAGAAGAGGGGCTGAACACCTTTTGCAGAGGAAAGCTTTCTGCGTAGGCGGACTTCGGCCGCGCTTGGGGATTATAACTATATGTAACATAGCTGTGGGTTTGAAAGGTCGTGTTATAGTTAGCTCCGCGAAGTTTTTAAATTTCAGCTTTTTTTATTAGCTTAACGCGATTTCAAATGCAAATAGCGATTCATATATATAATCGGAAAGTGAATTTTGCTAAGTAGCAGTGATAGTGACACTAAGAGGATAGTGATAGGCGAAAAGGCGCGCAGAAGCGGCTTCATGTTTTACATCTAGTAAACATAAGACATACATACAAACACAAATAACGAATTGTGAACCATAATAAACACAAGTGTCGATAACACCGTGCGAAAAGGCTTGGGACGTCGGCAAATAAATTAAAAACACTCAAAAGTGCAGTGAAGTGTCAGCCAAGAAAATGGGTGACTGCCATAAGTGCAAAGGCCTAATACGCGGTGAGAGTGGAATCCGCTGTGAGGGCTTCAAACTCGCACTGAGTAACGCTGATTTCACCGAGATTTTTCGTAACTTTGACTAATGCAAGATCGCTCAGCTTGCTAATTTTTTAACCAAAATTGAAGCCAAATTTTAGTTTATAAGCTTTAAATCCAAAATCGTCTTATCACAGGTGTTAATACCGTCCACCTCACCCATAAGCCGTTCAATTTAATGAAGTACTTGCTCATGCTCCTTATGTGCCACTCTGCACACTACGCTTTTTCAAGTTACACTTTCGTGTAACATTCTGCTGTATAACTTTAAAGAAGAGGGATACCCAATCAACTCAAAGTCAAAAAAAATTTTAAAAAATAAATAAACATTAAGGCGCGTTTTAAGTAATGACTAAAAGGATTGGAAAGGCCATTTCTATAAGTGGTGTCATGAAGTGGCATAAACTCCACTCCTGTGGGTTTGCAAAACATTAAAATAAACTGTGCGTAGAACTATGCAAATAAGCGTTTGTACATGTTATACATATGTATTTTGTGTGTGCCGTGTGATATGCTAGCCAAAGTTTCATTTACTGCAGTGATTTAAAAATTAAATACGATCATCAAATCGATCAAACCGTTTTAGTAAACTATTTTGTGAAATTAAATTGACAAAAACGCAAGTAACTGTACTGCTGTACTTTGAGCTAGCCACGCCACACAATCCGCTATTTTTGACAAATATCGCCGGCAAGCGGTAAAATAAAAAAATGCGACAAATAAACAAGTGCATAAAACGGCAGAAGTGGTTGCGTCGCTTAGCAAAGCAGCGGCCAGTCAGCACCATCAGCGCTAAACAAGAAGCGCCAACATCGGAAGAGGCGCCAGAGCCAGGCAGCGCCGAACAACAGCAGCAGCGAATAGTGTCGCCAGAAGTAGCAGCATTGTGGGAAGGGCAGCAGCATACGACAGCGAAGTCGCAAAATTTAAGACAGCGGCGAGGCATGAAATAGCGCAGTGCAGCTAAGTAATTTTAGCGTATACATACTTACGTACATATTTCCATGTTAAGGTAGTAAAAGCAATATATGCACGAATTTGCTGGTAATACGCCGTTAGAGTTAGCGCTATTTTGTTCGCGCCACTGGCGGTAGTTTTGTGTTTGCAATTGCAATTTTTTCATTTTATGTGTACAGATTTATATATGCGAGGGTATTGCGGGACAGTCACGTACACAATAATATAAACAATTGAACAAATGATTATTGGAAAATTAAATGAAACAAATAACTCGAATATTTTGTGTATCAGTATTAAATGTATGTATGTTAAATTCCGAAAATTGTAAACATTTTACCAAATCGATTTAGACAATAGAAATTTTAATTGATAATACAGTAAGACATGGATCGTGATGAAATTTTTAGCTTGACGGTTGACGGTCTTAGGGAAATGTTGGGCGGTTTTGGTTTGTCGACTAACGGACGGAAAGCGACGTTGCAGGACAGGCTACTGGAACACTTCGGCCTGAATGTGAGCGACGGCGATGATACCGATTTCGATGACGCTGCAAGTAGGCGAAGCGTACGTGGGTCCGTGGCTGAGCGTCCAGCATTCACTCTTCGGGATATTGAGGACTCGTTGAGCAAATTTAGCGGGCCCGGTCAGCCGACATTCGATCAGTGGTTGGAGGATTTTGAGGGCAATGCAATGGCTGTGCACTGCTGAAGGGTCTAGCAAAACTTTTTATTAGAAGCCAAATTGGAGTTAGCAGTTGGGATTATTTAAAATCCGCTCTGCGCTCATAGTTTGGCGTCACTATGTCGTCGGCCGAAATACACCGCAGCCTTCGAAGGCGGCGCCAGCGACCAGGAGAAGATCTGCGGGAATACCTGTACGCAACGATGGAGATCAGCAAACCAGTCAGTCTCGATGATTCCAGCTTGATCGAGTATTTGATCGAGGGGATTTCAGATAATCGCGCGAATAAGAGCAACTTGTATCAGGCGCGAAATATCAAGGAGATGAAGGAACAGATCAAGGTGTACGAGAAGATCCGGTCTAGCAAACCACAGACCACGAGTGGGAATTATGTATGTAAAGCCAAGGTCTTCAAGCAGGGATTTACAAAATTCACAGTCCTCAAGCAAAGGGTGTTTCCTCTGTGGTGATAAGTCTCACTTCGCTCGAAATTGTCCACGCAAGAAGATCAGATGTTTTCAATGTGGTAACGAGGGTCATCGAGCGAGTGAGTGCAAGAGCTCTGGAAATAAAGTGAAGACCGGGAGAGCTCCAACAAACAGAGAGCTCAACAATGAGAAGCGGCGACTGGTGGGCATCGGTAACAGTGCAATGACAACAATGGGCGGCTTTACCATCCCAATGCATATCGACGGAATTTCGCTCGACATCACGTTTAATGTGGCAAGGAAGCGGGATTTGAGCTACCCTCTAGTGATAGGCAACAATGTCCTCAAACACGTGTTGACCTTATCGTTACGGAAGATTGTGCCGTTTTTAAGGAGAAGACGAGAAAGTCCAGTGGACGCGAGGAAGCACTCGAGCGCAAGGCAGTGGCCGGTAATTGCGCTAGTGTGGTACGAGACGGAGCAGATCCGTGTGAAGGTGCAGCGGCGTGGAAGACAGTGGCCGGAAATTCCCCAAATGCTGACCAATTGGAGGAAACTCATTTGTGCGTAAGGCGAAGGCTGGTAATTGCGTAGAGGTTGGGCGAGTCGAAGAGAAATCAGGAGATGGTGCAGCAAAACGCAAGGCAGTGGCAAGTAATTGCGCAAGTGCAAATCCTGAAAATTCGATCACCGATGATTTGAACAATATTTACGATCTGATAACGAATATTGTGAGGAAGTTGAGAAGTGCTTGACCGGTAGATGCGGCTGAGGTTCAGCGTAGACGTGCTGAGATTCGAGATGGTGTCTGTGAACCAGGTACGAGTGTTAGGCGTGGTGGTATCGTAGGATCACTATGCGAGCATGCGACGCCAAGCAAGATGGGTGTGTACGAACAAGGTGTGGAATGCTTGAAGTTTCGCGATGGAAGACCTCCAAGTCAAATCAGCGGGCTGCAAGCAGAGTCCGGAAACGTGTGCGTGAGAGCTGGAACGAAGCAAAATAAAAAATGCGAGATAGATGTGAGCAAGACACGAAAGGACAAGCTACAGAGCTCGGTAGCAGCCTACAAGCCAGCTGAATACTCAGTATCACCGGTGGAGCAAGAGCTTCTGCAGAAAGAGCACATCGACGAGTTTGATGCAGAGAGGGAAGAAGTGTGCCACCAATCACACGACATCGCCGGAACACAGCAAGGAAACCGCAGAACGTTTAACGAACTTCGACGAACTGCAAAAGAGTACACCATGGACGAGCTAGTAGCAATCAAGCGAACGCAATACGGACCAGGACTCAGGCTAAACCCAAGATACTTCGCGGCCGCTACACCGCAGAGAAGATCGGCGACCACGGAGGGCTAGGCCGCACAATTACAGTAACCAAATTCCTAAAGAAATGGAATCCATCATCCGAGCCCGAATGATAGCGCAGGATGGCCGAATGTGAGAAATGATGAACGCGACCATCGACGTACAAACATACAAGTATGACAGTGGGGAACCGGACTAAGACTCATCGACGAATAAAATAGTGACAGGCCAACCTAATATTCACGCACGCCGGCAGTTTACTGTCAAAAATTTCTCACATACAACCTGTATGGGACCAACCGAAATTGACCGGCGTGCGTAAATAGCTAACTCAAATTCCAAGATTTGTGTTTTGTGACATTTCGATTGGACGTTTGTGCTTATGTGACATTTTGGCGCGACTATGAATTAAAATTTTTGAACAAATGCAGAATAGCTCTGATTTTCAAATAAATAAAATAAATATTGGGGTCGATAGAGATGATCGAGCTGAACATGACGATATATTTATTTTTTGAGAAACCACCAATTACTAAAGTTATTAAGAGTTAAAGTTCAAATTAAACAACTCTTTAAATCAAAATTTTTTGAAAACGAATGCATGGATTTTAAAAATTTTGATCTCATTTGATAGGAAATTTTATTCCCTTTAATTTGATATAAATATAGTCCTCCCTAAGTAGATTTTTTCTTCTGTGTTGCCGCTGAAGAGAAGTGGAATTCCTTTCTGCGTACATTAATTAGATGTTTGTGAAAACTAAACAAGGCATATATAAAGTATGTATATCAAATTGAAGGGAACTAAATTTCCTATCGACTGGGGATCGAAACTTTTAAAATCTATACATTCGTTTTAAAGAAATTTTGATTTAAAAATGGTTTAATTTGGACTTTGACCCTTAATAACTTTTGTAGTTGTTGTTTCTGCATGAAAAGAAATATACCGTTATACTCACTTCAATGATCTCTATCGATGCCCATATGTTTTTTTATTTGATAATCGAAGTTATTCTGCATTTATGGTCAAATTTTGCTCAACTTCTGAAATTTTACAGAAATGCAACTCTGAAAAATCACGCGCGCAAATTTATTTCGGTTACTCAAATATGAAAAACTTGCGTGCGTGCGTAGAAAAAGAAAGAAACATGCACAGAACGGACCACACTGAACGTACTCAATGATAGACTTGACTAGACAAACGAGGGACCGCAAGAAGACAGGTTGTATTTGACCGCCTTCAAGCGAAGTTCTTTAGCTAGTCGTAGCATTTAAAGTTAGAAACGTATATGTAACCGCGTGTGTGCGAATAAACGTCCAGTTTTGTAAGCATTAAAAGCGCGTTTTAATTAAAGACTAAAAGGATTGGGAAAATAGTACCTTGAAATGCTAGCTTAATAGTTTCCGAGTCCCGCCCCCTAAATTTCATTCTGGCTATGTCGATGGGAGTGACCACTCCGTCCCCCTTTGCGTAAAAAACTAAAAAAGCTTTCGGTACAAATAAAATAATCCATTTATTTTCATCAATACTTAAAAACATGCACAGAAAGGCAACTTTGAACTCTTGAGTGCAGCTAAGCAAAATTTAAAGCCGGATCAAATTTATACTTCAAAAGATAATACGACTTGGTCTAAGAATGCATTGGCTAACGCTGGTCGAGCTATTACATTATTTCCGTAGTAACATGTGGACTGTCAACAAAAAACTTTTGTCGAAACAAGCAACTTTCAATCTAATTTTCAGTGACATGATAAAAGATCTTATCGTACGCTACATGAACCTAAGAGGTGCAAAGTTTGCAGCGGAATACAAAGTAAACCCAGATCGCCCACAACGTGAGTGGATTCCGATAGATTCGATTGAGTTGGATGCATTTTGGGGCATCATTTTACATTGCGGCGTTCGCAATTCCAGCCATGATCGAGTGGTTGATTTGTGGGTTCGTCATGCACACCCCCTTTACCGTGCATCAATGCCAATGGTTCGATTTTGAACCATCTTGAAAAGTATTCGTTTCGATGACTCCAGAACTCGAGAAACCATAACACAATTCGACAAGGCAGCTCCGATCTTGGAAATATTTTGTTTCATCAATTTAGATTTGAGAAGCAACTATCGCCCTAACTCTTCGCTTTCGTGGGCGCTTTCCTTTTCGCCAATACATCCGGTGTCTAAGCCAACCAAATATGGTCTAAACATATTTTGGGCAGCCCACTCGAAAACTCACTATCCGCTGCTAGGATAGCTCTATCCGGGCGAAGCAAGAAACAAAGCTCTTTGAGAGAAAGTTGGGTTACGATTGGTGAGACATTTGAAAAACTCAGGTCGAAACATTACCATGGAAAACTATTTCACTAATCAAGCACTAGCGGAAAAGCCAGTCAAGAAGAAGCTAAACATGATCAACACAATGCGCCGGCATTTCGACAGAAGGCAACATTAAGGGCCGTTTGCACCATGTCTAGTTAACGCTAACTGGAGGTACTTCCTACAGTTAAGCACGTTAACTGCTTTATCGATCACATGTTTTATGATGGGTGTCGATAACGTCGATAAAGATATTTAACTGGGAGTTAGAATTAAATAGACATGGTGCAAGACGGCCCTAAGTGTCATATGTGACAAAGAGGAACAAATCGGTTGTTCTGCTTTCAACAATGCATAACACCGATGCGATAGATACAAACTAAGAAGCCCGCAAACCGTTAATTCTGACCGATATTCTTTTCTATAAATTCAATGTGTCGACACAATGAACCAAATGTGCTCAAACTATTCCTGCAAAGGTGCAAACGAGACACTTGCCTCTGGCGATATTTTATAATATAATTGACATCGCTGCCTATATCCTATATTAGTCAAATATTATGCCATCTAATTTGACGTGGCGTCAAATTCTTTTTATTTTACATTTTTTTGCAGTAAATGATGGATTCCATTGCATTTGTAGCTATATATAGCAGGGGAGCAAGAGCGCGATATGGAAATTAATTCACAAAGCTATGCGGAGCTGTCCGGCATAGTTGCCATGGACGTATTTGTGTATGTCAGCTTCTGGTTGAATTGTTGAACCACAAGCCATAACTCCTCTTGCCCCTGAAGAACTGGTTCTCAATCCAGTTAATGCAAAATTAGCTTCTTCCAAGCCATTGAAAATAATCATTTTGTCAGGTTCACCACCCGTTGCGCTTGCTTCCGCCTTCGGCCGCGCTTATGGGTTACAACCCCTACTAAGTAGAATTCACCTTTCTGTGTTGCCGGTGAAGAGGGCGGAAGGTATACAACGTTTCTTGTGCGTATACATAACTCCGGCTACGCCACCCAAAGTATTATTGCGCAGAACCCACATCGAAATTTACAAATAAGTGCATAGCTCAAACCGAATTTAATAATAAACTAGTGCTCGGAGATTTGAAACCCTTATTTTAAATTAAGGTTAAGTCGTTTGACTACACGTGTATGTGTATTAAAGTTTTTAGATTCCGGTCATGCGTTTGGACACAACAACGCAAAATCTTTGCACAAATAACTAAACAGTACTTAAGTTTCTACATAAAGGGCAACAAACATTCTTTCATATGTATAAAGCAGTGGATAAAAATATACGTAGGTACTTATGTGGGAAAATCTTTTGAGACGGGGACTTTTCAATTAAAAAAAAAAATGTTTCAACATTGCACAATTTTTTTCATAGATGATCACTTGTCAACCCAATTGAAGTGTATTAAAACCCGGGTAACTAATATTTTTTAATTGATACTCTATTTAAACCGTATTTTCAAAATTGTTTTCTATTAGCCCGGTCAAGCTAGATTTTCAAGGTTGCAGTAACTCGCATAAAGCTGAAAATTGGTACGAATGTTACCAACGATATTATAAATGAAATGTGTAAAGTCCTTATCGATCCCAGATCTGTAAAAAAAAATATTCAGGGTCAAAGGTCACATAAATTGATGTTTAAAATTTTTCAGCTAAACCGTAAGGTTTATCATAAAAATAGGTTCGACAAAATCATACAATTGTCTCCAAAACCCCTTATGACACTTTTTTCCTAAGAGTCACCATTTCTGAGATATAACGACTCGATCGACATCCATTTTATAATAATTCAGATAACTTATAAATAAAATACTTTGAATTGAAGTTAATTCTTTAACAGGTGGTAGTATAAAAAATGCCGTCCGTATGGCAGGTGCCACGGGCCCTTTCCCAGAACCCAAATTTTTTCCATTCCATGAGTATAGTATTGATTTTATATATCTCCATACCAAGTTCCAGTACTCTACCACAAATACTTCCAGAGGTACGCAGTATCAAAAATTTCGTTTGTATGGGAGGTGCCCCGCCCCTTTATCTAATCGGGATAAAAGTTGCCCGATCTTTTATGTTGGGCTAAATGACACCAATTTGCGAAATTTCATTAAGTTCGGTTGAGTGGTTACAGCGTGGAAGCACAAACATTTCGCATTTATATCAGTAAGGATTATCCTGTACTGATCATTAAAATATTTTTTAGAGGTGAGCATTTCTTTTATTACGTTCGAATTGGCCCCATTTAACTTGTTAAATGAAAAAAAGCTTTTTGTAAAACACAATCGTCCACATTGAACATTGCGAGTTAACTTTGACGGTTGATTTCAAATAAATGGCGTGCAGGGTTAGAACTCCGGCAAGCTTAAATCGGAAAAATCGTAGCAGAAAATAATGTTCCATAGTAGTATTTTTATATGCCGCTCGTTTACTGGAGAACGTCATAATCTAAAGAGACATTTTTTTCAGTTAAGTATGCAAAAATGGCTGCCGATCCTTATTTCATATTCGCCGAAAAATGCGTTACGCTATCCTCCAATTGTTTCCCTGGAACTTTACCCTATAAACCTTAGACTCTACAATCTCTCTTTAGCCAAAGTAAGGAACCAAATGGATTTTTAATGACAGTTATCATCTAATATTTCAAGCAAGTGTTGCATATTTTAGCGAAAGAGTGGTTAAAACTATCTTTAAAATACCATTTCAACTATTGTTATCGTGGAAAAATTACGAAATTTATGCGATTTTCCAGAAAGAATACCTTTAAGAGGCATATTTTTGTTTAGATATAGTATGTGCTACATAAAAATACAAATTAGTCTAATATTTTTATATTATACCTTAAAAATTACCTGAATTCATCAATTCATGTTTGTATTAAAAAGAAAAACTATTTTATTTTATGTTTTTCTTTATTTTTTAGTTTAAATACTGCAAAAGGCGTACTTTATTATTTTGGAATTTAAAACGTAGCAGATCGTAAGTAAAGCGGAGTAGCGTAGTAAGTTTAAAATTTTCTCTGAAACCGTAGTAAATCTACTACGATCGTAGTGAAACCCTAACCCTGTTGGCGTGTCAAATGAAAGCTCTTGGCTCATTCTGATTGGCTCAAGCAGAAAGCTTTCGGATACAACTCTGCGCTGAATTGGTTTTCAAACGAGTTAAATGATTTAACTGGTTCAATTTTCCAACAACAATTGCATGCGATTTAACTTGTTTATGAACATGTTTTGTTCATTTAACTGGTTCAAGCCATGATTTTTTTTTGACTTTTGCAAGTATTTAAAAATATGAAATTGAAAAAAAATGAAATTGTTCACAATTGTTGTTAGAGATTGAAAATTAGAATGTATGTGTAAGTTTGAGTTTTGCACTTTAAAAGCATATGTATTGCTGGCAAACGTCAGACTGCCTCTCAGTGGTTTTACCTTGTAATGTTTTTATCATGCAATAAAACTGGTGTAATGAACTGAAGGTGGCGCATTCCCGAAACCGCTACTTTGGTTTTGCCGACTTTGACGTTTATGGCAATACGTAAACAAACTTTTTGTTTATCCCCCCTTGAGCCCCCCGTCAACCAGTCAGTCTTCCTCCGAGAGCGCCCCAAATAGGCCCGAAGCCCTAGATACGCTCCGTGCTTACCTACGGACAACTAAACTCAACCAGCGAGTTCATGTTGGCAGCTTTTGCTCCGCCTTTGTATGAGCTGTTTAAGAAGTGAGCGAATTTCTTCCACATGTTAGTGCGCATGGTTGTCTAAGTTGGTGCTTGCGAAATTTGTACGCGCTTGCCGTGCCAGCTTCGTGTATACGTATGTATGTACATAGGGGTACTAAAAGCAAGCGTTGGTATGTTAGTTTTTGTGTGAACGTCTACCTGTATGTATGTATGTAGGCGAAGCTACATTGTACTCTGGCTCGGTCGGTATGTGTGTGGGAGGATCTTGTTTTATTTTTTTATACAAAAATTTAA
>NW_016164352.1:0-1167 GCF_001687245.7 Rhagoletis zephyria | reverse complement strand
TTTTTTTATACAGTTAAATACTTCGAAAATGAGTTCGTTATTTTTGATATAACTATAACTAGGTAGTAAAATGCAAATTTACTTCTACAATGATTGGACAAATGTTATGCAATGAATATGTACTCTTTTTTTGTATTATTTAAGTTATCTTAAGCTTAATTAATTTCAAAAATAAATTTCCAAAATGTGTCCTTGAAGAAAAGAGATCTAGTTTGGGTGTTGCTGGCCCGGGTACCAGATGTATTGTTTGTCTAATCCCGTGAATTCGATGACCTTCATTCCCCGGAACGGACGATTGCGTGGCTCGCGTATATTTGTATGGCGCATGCGGTCCGCATTGGAATTACCATCGCTCTCGGTTGTTTTGGATCGTCCCAACCTCAGATTTTTGAATGGATCAGCTGTATTCCTGGTGGTCGGCTCCTCATTCTCTGTAGCCGGTCCCGCAACGGGTGATAGATTCGATTGAGTTGGATGCATTTTGGGGCATCATTTTACATTGCGGCGTTCGCAATTCCAGCCATGATCGAGTGGTTGATTTGTGGGTTCGTCATGCACACCCCCTTCACCGTGCATCAATGCCAATGATTCGATTTTGAACCATCTTGAAGAGTATTCGTTTCGATGACTCCAGAACTTGAGAAACCATAACACAATTCGACAAGGCAACTCCGATCTCGGAAATATTTTATTTCATCAATTTAGATTTGAGAAGCAACTGTCGCCCTAACTCTTCGCTTTCGAGGGCGCTCTCCTTTTCGCCAATACATCCGGTGTCTAAGCCAACCAAATATGGTCTAAACATATTTTGGGCTGCCCACTCGAAAACTCACTATCCGCTGCTAGGAGAGCTCTATCCGGGCGAAGCAAGAAACAAAGATCTTTGAGAGAAAGTTGGGTTACGATTGGTGAGACATTTGGAAAACTCAGGTCGAAACATTACCATGGAAAACTATTTCACTAATCAAGCACTATCGGAAAAGCCAGTCAAGAAGAAGCTAAACATGATCAGCACAATGCGCCGGCATTTCGACAGAATTCAACATTAAGTGTCATATGTGACAAAGAGGAACAAATCGGTTGTTCTGCTTTCAACAATGCATAACACCGATGCGATAGATACAAACTAAGAAGCCCGCAAACCGTTAATTCTGACCGATATTCTTT